>NC_048897.1:60089622-60242585 GCF_011077185.1 Oxyura jamaicensis | reverse complement strand
AAAAAAAAAAAAAAAAAAAAAAAAAAAAAAAAAAAGTATGAGAAAGCCTTTTTTATATTTGTTAAGAATTACTTTACATGGTATGACAGTATCCAATTCCTTTTTTTTTTTTTTTTTTGGTAAATTTTCCTTTTTGTTGTTGTTGAATTTAGTTTTCATTGCTTGTTAACAGGAAAATTATCCGAAGAAATACTGAAGTATGGTAAGATTGTCATGCTTTCACCTCCTTTGCATAAGAAAATTACTGAACACAAAGCATACCAGATAAAATATAGTTTTGGCATAGGTAACTTTTGTGCTCTTTTTTTCTGAGACCTACCTGAGTAATATATATCTGATTTCTGACCTAAAATTAAATAAGCATCACTTCAAATACAGCTCCCAAGAACCTGCATATCTTCTGTATTGTCACAGTAAGTGTTTTTTCATCTCACTTCATACTATCTTAACTATAAGAGAGAAGTTAATTTTTGAAACTGCATTAACTAGGGAGATGTGTGGGCTAAAGTATATGTAGCTAAAAATTTTGGAGATACTTTGCCTGTCTCTTTCATTTGGAAATGTTTTGAATTTGTTGGGCTTCCTCTCCAGTTAGATGTATGAAGAATGTCACGTGAGATAGGGAGGACATGAAAGCTGTTCTTCCAGTTTAGTGAATAAACTTGACCTTCACTAGAGTTTAATCTCAACAAAGTTTGTGACAGATTAAGGAAAAATTCTCTATTTGCTATTGCAGGAATGGTATTTTTGTCTAATAATTCTTGTATATTTTGTGTTTATTGAAGATGACCACAACTATCTCAAGTTAGTAGATTTATTTCCTATCATTTCTCTCAGATAGGACTCAGGCTTTTCAGGAAATTTCAGTTTTCATGTTTTTATTGTTGTTTGAAATTGTGATTCAACTGGCATTAGCAGCAAAGTCTCAGTTTTGAGCATACAACATGTTTTAATGACATTTCAGGTTTGGTGCATATGCCTAAGAAAACTACTCTTCTTCCCCCACAGAAAAGCTAAGGAAGTGATTCAGCATTTCCAGATAGGAATATTTTGGCATGCTTTTATTTTACTGCTACTAATTTTTATTTTTAAATAGAGAAAACTGCAATGCAGTATTTTGATGGTTTTGAGACAAGTACAAAAACCTGCATAAAATATTTCAACCATTAAAATAAATAAATAAAATAACACCTTATTTGTAGGAATTATCCAGTTCAATTTTTTATCTTGAAAAAAAATAATAATAAAAAAAAAATCGTAGAAAATTTTCAGGAACTTTCATTCAAGAACTTCCTCACTCTTTTTTTTTTTTTTTTTTTTTTTTTTTTTAGTGGGATACTGACAGCTTCTAACCACTGAGAATTAGTTTGATTAATTATATTTAATATTCTGTAGTCTGAGGATTATCCAGCTGTGAACGGGCCTGTTCATTCACAGCGTTCCTCTCTGCATGGAAGGAAGGTAGTGAGATGATTCCCTAGTACTTTCCCTCAGGTTTACAATTACATTGTACAGAAGCCATGTAGGAAGCAAGTTTCAGTATGTCCTTCATCTTGCTAAATATTTCTGGTTGTTCTGATATAGGTGATCCTGTACTCCTCAGGGCTGTATTCTCTTGTGAGCACTACTTTCCCTTCCTGATTCTCCTTGTGTTTAATACTTTGCTTTTTGCCAAAGCGTATGTCTCTTGTCCCACTGCTAGATTTTAATATGTGCCTTCGAATCTCAAAAATGCACTAGATTTTTAACACTAACAAATTAGTGAATACAATTCAAAACCCTTTTTTCTTTCTCATTTTCGTATGATTTTCTGATATCAGTTTGTTCACTGGATTCACCAGTTTGTTCTTTACATAATTTTTAATTAAGTAGCAAACAAGTCTAGCTTTAAACTTCATCTCATCTTCATTGCTAGGACTGGTATTCTCATATGTTTGTTTTTGTTTTTGTTTTTCCCCAACTAGTTTTACCAAGTGCATCTTTCCACAGAGCATTCCTCCTCATTTCCTTTGCTCTAACATGCAACAAAACTCAATCTTTCAACTTGGAATTCTTCCAGAAGCAGATGACATTGGTCTTCTGTATCATACGATTTTTGCTCACGTTATTGGTCATATTTCTCCTGTGAAAAGTCTTTTGATTAATTCTTCTCATTAGTCAACTTGGTAAACAAATTACTGCAGGAAGCTTAAAAGCTTGGCTTGAAAGCCAGAACAGAAGCAAAAGATATCTTGTTTGTAAGTCACTATTTTCCCTTGAAAATATCATCTCCTCTTCTATCAGGTTGTCATTTGAGGCTGCTAGAAGTTTTTATTACTCTGGGTTAATTGCCTCTGGCACAATAATCTTGGATTTCTCTTGAGAATCGCTGATAGCATACTCTTTCCTTCTGAAATAAAATTATTCTCCTATCATGAGAGGTGTGACAACTTTTAACATTTCTTTAAAAAATAACATCTATAATATCAGGACCCGTATTCCATATTCTGCCTTCCAATTCTGTTTTTTCCCCTCTCCTTAGGGCATTGTTTTTCTGTTACTAGGTAAATCTCCTCCAGTTTGATGTGCCAGTTGAAACTGTGCCATACCTTAGTCTGATAAATATAACTGCTGTGTACGGGAACATTGCAGTGCAAAAACACATTGGACTTTTTAAATTCATCCATTCACACAGTTCAGATTTAGATTATCTTTCTGAATACTGATGTATTCAAGAATACCTTTTTTTTGTTGTATGTCTGTGTCTTCTAGCATGTCTCATAACGGATTAATCCACTAAAATCCTCTAGGAAGTAGGGACTGTTGAAAATCAAATGTCTTCTGTAAATGCTTGGAAATCTTTCCAAACAGTTTATGTATTTTAAACAAATTATGGTAATATGACAGGTAAGAATAAAGTGGCATAACAGTGTAACTATTTTTGTTTCTGGAAATACCTTTTCCAAGCGGAACACTCCAAAAAGTGATATTTTTGTCAGTTAGTGACTCTTGCATCAGCTGTGATGTAATTCTGGAACTTCCATTTCTGTGCTTGTCTGTGGAGGGGAAGCGTGAGAACACCACGGTCCCGGGGCTGGCAGCAATAAGAGTGACAGTGCTAAGTGTGATTGACTGTGGCTTCTGCCAGAGCCCTGCGTTCACAATTCCAGAGCATGGGGAGGGCAGAATAGAGTTGTCACTGACATTCTCACCATATTTGCAATTAGCAAACATGTTTCAGATACGTTTCAATGATTTGGAAATGGAAAAATGTGTTTTGCCTTTGAACAGAAGCCACTGAAGATTTTCTGAAAAATGCCTGATTGGAAATTGGCAAATTTAGGACATTTTGAATTTTTCTGAAGAGATTTTCAGATGTTGGGCAGATATTATTGTTTGCTGACCTAGGACTTTGTAGAATGACATAGAATAATATGACATTCTAACAAAACATTGATTACACACACTAAATAGCCCTGGTAAAGTATTTCCCTCATGGCTTGCATTTCCAGGGTTACAGTTAAACGAGCACCCCGTGTCATCAAACATACAGAAGGTGCCTTTGCCACTCTGAGGGGATGATCCCAGCATTTAAATAATGATTTACTGCTGCTTTTATTAGAACAATTATTGGTTATTTCAGACTTGAAATGGGCAGATTAAGCTCTGTGAACCTCACAGCTGAAACCTCACAACACTGGCAATTTTCAGTGATTAAAGTAATTTACTTTATCTATAAAATGTAAAGATATTTCATAATAGCCATACAGCAAGTACAGGGAGGTGTAGTTTTCCTGGAGATAATCAGACCTCTGGGGATAAAGGGTCCTGGCTGCACCTCATGCATTGCAAGACCCAGAGGGCTTTATTATCTGATGATTACCACACCCCCGTTTCCATGTCTTTTTGCTTAATTAATCACAGTAACATTATTGCCCAACTTCAGACAACAAAAATAATGAGAGAGGCTTTAAAAGATTCAAAGACTAGAGGAAAAACAAGAGATCCCATAGGAAAGTACCCATAGTGAAACTGAGGTTTACAAATCACCAAGATCTATTAAAAATGATGCTTACATTTTGTAAAGTGCCCTCTTTAATATAAATATAATTATGTTTTAAATATTGTAAGTGTGTATATACAATATAAAACATATACTTGTTTTGATCAGAGGAGATGAGGTTATATTTCTAGGACAAAAAACCTCTAAAATAGAGCAGCCATACCATGGAATGGTTATATCCACTTGCTGTTTTATAAGGAAGCCTTGCCATACCCAAATGTGTTGTCACTTATTTAGTCCAAGTACAGTTCCATGTAGATTCTTATTTCTTTTCTGCTCTTCTAAATCCCATCAACTGATCCAGTTTATGGGGACAAATCTAGAGTAAAGTCTTCAGGTGCTACATCTCAGAACTCAATTCTTCGGAAATCTGCACAAGCACATACCATTAAACTCCTATATTCTAATCTGTTATTACTGTATCCTCCTCTGCCACTCAAGAGTTGGTCTAACATACCTCAGTATACTTGCCTGTAAAATAGGCGTCTGATTTTTAGAAAGCTGCCTGAAACGTAATTAGTTTTCATGTAGATACACTTCCTTACACTTAACAATGCTAACTTAGACAGTGGATAGAAGTCTTTTATTGTAAATCCAGTCCTATCAGAAAAGCTTTTGCCACAAGCTGCATATCACTCATCTCCTCTTGATTTTGCTTTTAATGAACTCACTGCTTTTCTTAGAATTCATAAAATATTTTTAATATTTTGGGTGAAATGGGGCCAACCTTTCAGAAAACACAAGCTACTCATTTTGAAGTCATAAAAGTGCAAGTCAAGGAGTCAAGATTTTCCTGAGCTCTGAGATTTGTGGATTCTTTTCTATTAGTCAAAATGTACCAGAACTGCACAGCACAGCCGCAATAGCTGTA
The DNA here is from genome assembly GCF_011077185.1 of Oxyura jamaicensis. Taxonomy (NCBI): domain Eukaryota; kingdom Metazoa; phylum Chordata; class Aves; order Anseriformes; family Anatidae; genus Oxyura; species Oxyura jamaicensis. Next base: position 60,237,672 of record NC_048897.1, on the reverse strand, counting down.
TGCTTTCTGAAATGAAAGCTGTTATGGGTGGCATATTATGCTTCCAAGCCTGTTTCAAAACTTCAGTCCTCAGTGTTGAGGCATAAGTGACCTAAATTGGAAGGTGAAATGAAATTTCAAATGGTGCTGTCACATTTTCACTCGAACATAAGCATGTCCTGGTGCATATGTGGCAGTGGTCAACTCAGGGGGGTGCCTTTGACTTTGAGTAGAGCATGTGTTTACCCGCCTCATTTAGACAGGCAGCTAACTGTGTTCAACTAAGATTTAAATCTGAGGTGGTCAGGAGAAGGTGAGGTTGTATCTGATAACCATTCTTACACACCACTAATTTTAAGTGGAGGCAGAGCCGTCTGTTTTGTAATTTACCACAATGATATCAACTGCTTTCATCTCTCAGAGCTGCTAAAGCTGACCTGTAATCCCATCTCTGGAAGAACGCATACAAGGAGATTAGAAAATCTTTGTGTGTGCAAGGCAATATCCCTTTCTTTAAAGCACACATCTCACACAGTGTACTTAAAACTACCGACAGATGTGTTTGAATTGTGCCCACTAATTTATCATTTTTAAGAGAAATAAAATCCATATTTTGTTAGGGCAGTTGTCAATAGTTACACAAATTGGGGCTAGGCTTCCTCCCTTTGCACATAGTCTCGTAATATAAAACTCTTTTTTGGTGCCAGGGATATAAACAATACAAGTGAATGATAAATAAAATAGTAGGTATTTGTTACCCAATCTGAGTGGAGACAATCATCTTTAGTCTACCCTGCTCATTATTTGATAAACTGTGAGGAGAATCCATGGGAAAGATTTTGTGGTGTTCTTGAATCTGAAACCTGGTCTATGACATGGTAGCATGATAACGTTTGACCAGGATACTGTCTTAGGTTCTTTAATTAGAAAAGCAAGTTTTTGTTAGTTATATTGCCATGCTGGAGAGAAACATAAATCAGGTAAGCCAAAGTAAATACCTTTCCATGAAAAAGCATAGAAGGTCCATCAGATCCTCTAACATCTACTTACCCATAAACGTCTCAAATCAAGATTTTGATGGATACCTAGGATGAATGATCAATGAAAGAATGAACACCTGTTCAAACTAATCACATCTAAGCTTGAAGAGAAAAGAAACAAAATCTAAATTGTGCATAAATGAAATTCTCAAAAATTCTGGTGTATATAGTAGAGAGTATGAAAAGGTTTGTAAGCTGCTCACAGTAGGCAACTAATAGATTTCAGTAAATAGTAATAGTTTGGTCTGTTGGAATATGACAAAACAACAAAAAGAAGGAAAAAAAAATCCTGGTATAAATCGAGTTCCCTTTCTGAGATTTTCAGTGCTAAGTTGTACTGAAGATAGTTTCTGAAAAAGATCTAGGGTCTTAGGGGAGCACCTACATTGTTTTCTGTTTTCAGACAGCAAAATTATTGATCTGGCACCGTCAGCCAATACAATGGTCTGATACTGCTCTAATGTATTTGAATAATTCCATTTACTTTTTTTTTTTTTTTTTCCCTCAAATGATTGTTGAGATGATGCTGAAACTATTAGCCATTTCTGAAACTCCATCTGTTTGTTCTCAGATGCTGTCTTTATTAGCTCCAAACTGCCGTATATAACATACACACTGAAAACCACAGCTGAACATGGCCCACAGCTAAAGGTCCCACGGTCTCTCCCAGTGCCTAGACATTGCTTTTGGAATTTATTCCTGAAAGGAAGAAGATTCACCCTGACAGTGGCTACATGTGGAAGTAGATCCAGGTTGTTTTTGTGAACCTAGGTTTTGCAGCAAACAAAACAGGGTGGGCCAGAAGACAGGAACCTGACAGGCCACTGTGCTGCCTACCCACCTCTGTCTGTAATTCACAGTGTTGTGCCTCAGTCAGAGGGTGATAATAGACAGAATTAATGTAGGGGGCAGGACTTGGGTTCAGAAGTAGAAAACCAGTGGAATTTGGGGGAAGAACAGTAAGAAAATATTTTTTCCCCGTAAATTTACAGATGTGGAGCCTTTGTGAATGAAACTCTTTTAGAAATGTTATCTGGATATAAACTATGCTTAGAACTCAAGAGCCCTGACCCCTCTCCACTTTTTTATTTTTTTTATTATTTTTTTTTTTCTGGGTGTTACTGACAGATCTACATGGCCCCTTTCCGTTTGATAATTCAAAACCTAGTATCAGAAACAGAGATGGGAAATATGTAGCAATTCCTACTATCACTGTTGCCACATCCTTTTACAAAAGAAGAGAGAACCATGAAAGATATGCTAATGGTCCATAATTATACTTTTAGATGGTTACTTAAATACCTGTCTTTTTCACACTACAGGCACAAAGTTAGTGACTAGCGGTATATATACCTCAGATATGCTAATAAAAACAAATGTCTGTGGTTTCTGGCAAAATAAACCTCCAGTAGTTTGTTATATGTCCTATATACACCTCTTAGGCACTGTCACAGTGCCTACTGAGACAAGCTGGGATAAAGTTCCTACAGTATAAAGATTAAGGCTATTTTGTATTCTTTGATTTTTATTTTAATGCACCCTGCATTTAAGTTACTTTATGTATGTTAGCTGGTATATTAATAGATATGTCTCAGCTACTTATGCATATAATATGAAATCCAAGTAAAATACCAAACAGGGTGTGAATTCTGTAACTCAGTATTACATAGTATCTTTCCTATAGTAGGATTTTCCATGGGAGTCAATAGGATTTGTGAAGTATTTAACTTAAGAACTGACTTTAAACATATCTTTACAGAATCTCCCTGATTAAAGGTGGTAGTTGATGAGCGTCTAAAATTCTCTCTTCTTTTAGTTTCAGATTTTACCACATAAATTCAAAGTGACTCGTGCCCTTTACACATCCCTATTACTTTTAACAGCATTACTGGGGAAAAAATCAACTCCATATATATTAATGGTGATAGAATCTGACCCTTTGTAAATGGGAAATGAATTTTCATGAAGATTCAGACAGTGCAGATGTGAGGGTTTCTGTCTTTTTACTAGCTGGTTTTGTTAAGATAGGAATGCCTAAAAGTGCTTAAGAAAACCAACCCTCTGACTTCTGGCTATTCGCTTACCAATGTGTAAGGTGCTTGAGAAAAGTAGTGGATTACTGAATTCAGGGTTGGAGAGTAAGTCTGAGCCTACGCTCTTGCACTCTCCAAGCACCTGAAATGTTCAAGAGCTTTCAGTTTTGATCTAACTTGTAATTGACCTTCCAGTATAATCCCACTTGCTGCCAGCACCACATTCCTACACATATTTTGTCTTTAGATATGTTCTTATTCTTCTGAAAGTACTTTATTACATATTTTCTTCCTAATCAGAGACTCATTTAGCATATTTCATCTGTGTGTCTCAAATTTCCACCCTCCACAAATTAATCACAGATCACATTAATTGTACTTGGTAACCTGACACTCTTTATCTTAATTATCTTATAATTAAACTTGGTGATCTGAGAGAAGGTTTACCACCAGGTTTTAAACCTTTCATGTACAGTGCAGAATAATTCAGTCATCAAGGATATCGTTACACTTTTAAGCATTTTAATATTTTTCTCGGTCTATTCAACTATTAGTTGAATAGTATATCCTTTAGATCTGAGGCCTGATGACCTTGCAGAAGAAATAAAATGGATGGGGGCAGGGGGAAAACTTTACTTTTCTACTGCCCCAATATGTGGCTGAGTTATTCTACTATTGGAATAAAAGTAATTAGCACTATTTGGCCCTATGCTGACTACTATTTACTGGAATTTTCATATACGTATTTTTAATAGTTGAAAGAAGAGATCAATGTGTGCCAAATAATTACTGAGGACTGGTTAATTTGGAAGATTCCCCATTGTTGTCTTTTTAAGTGTTAGTGACAGCTGTTTGGTAGTGAAGTGAAGGGGGAGTCTGGCTTAGATTCTGATACATCACACAGAGTACCTTTCCTATTCTTTGAAGAGACCTAAATATAACTCTTTTTTTTTTTTTTTTTCTCCTCTTCATTCATGTTGGAAAGCAATGAAAATATCTAAAGAGGGTCAGTTTATGCTGTAGGAATAGGTTCTTCCTCTGGAGCTCAGAAGAGAGAAAGAGAGAGGTCACTCCACCAGCCAGGAGAGACTTTCTGCCCACCCACAACTTGTACTTCATTTTGGAAAAGAAAGGGAAGGGAAAGGGTTTTCTAGAGGACAAATGTGTTTGGGTACTTCTGAGTGAAAATTCAACAAATATCTTCTTCATTTTCTTCATCTAATCATTTGGAACTACTCATGTGAGTTTAAGTTTTGTTAAAACCACAGGAAGAAACTGTGGTTCTTGCTCTGCTCTTTTGTTTTGGCTGCAGCCCGCTTTGGCGGCCCTTCTCATATCACACAAGAATCAAGGAATACAGTTTCTCTAGCAAGAACAAAAGAGTTCATGTGACAGACAGATGTGCTAGTTACTGTAGTGATGAAATCTGAGCATAAATCCTCAGAACCACAATGTAGGTATTTCCTCTCTGGCATGTCTGTTTTGGGGGATGCTAAAACTTCTCCAGCTCTTGAGGTTTCTGAACAGATAGCTAGATCTGTAAAGGTGTTTTTGAGGTAAAGTTACAATACCCTTAGGCACGTCCTAAGTGCTAACAGCAGTAAAAAAAAATAAAATAAAAATGAAATCCACAAAGCTCTGGATAGTCTAAAAGTGCGTTAGGGAAGGCAATTTGGCAGGTAAGGCATTCTTTGGTAAAAGCATAGAATGCTGAACTGCAATAGTTAGATAGGTCTCTGTGGGCCATCAGGAACACATAAAGACTGCCAACATCTCTTATAGATCTTTTCACAGATCCTATTACAATTCACAGTAAAGTGATCCTCTACCTGTCTTTCCTGAGGGGTCCAATTAAGGTAAGGATTTATTCAAGACACGTACTGACCTGAGGCTTGCACAGTGCAAATCTGAGAAGAACATGATGGTTCTTCCCTTTTATCTCAAGAGCACTCCCCACGCAAGAGTTTGCGCTAGCAGATAATCTAAAAAAGGATTTTCTAGTTGGGATTTCTTCCACTCACTGCTTTATAACTTGTTATGCTTATCATAATTGTAGAGAGAGGGAAATGAACTTATTTCTTTTATCTCCCCATGGCCATCCAGGCAATTCTCAAAATCTAAAAAGGTGCCTGAAACAGGATACTTTGTGTTTCAGATGAATATTCCAAACTCTGGTGTATCAGGAAGATGTACCTTTTGTATCTCCTGAGGACAGTTTATTTTTTTTCCCCTTTCTAGATGCTGATGAGCCCACTTTTATGGAGTGGATTCCATTAGATGTCAAATACCCTAAAACTAACTGTACTTGAGCTTGTATTTACCCTTAAGTAGCCTTATATATATATGTACATATATATGTGTGTATAAATATGCACATTTCATATTTGCCTTAAATATGTCCTTTGGTTCTTATGTGTTGCTTATTTATGATTGTTCCATAATTTTCTTGTGGAACTGTGGAGCTTTGTGGGGAATGACAGAGTTAATAAACTGTGAGCAATATGTGGAAACTGTAATCCCAACTGTAGGTCCTCTATTTATGGATTTGAATAAGACTGTTTACTTTGCACTTCTGCCTAAATCAGACTCTTGCCATTGTTGTCTATAAATGTTCCACATCTCTTTTTAGTCATTTATAAGGAGACATGCACGTGTAAGGTGATACACATGCATTGGATTACTGCTAGATCATGCTTAATTGTGAATTGGATAATTGAACCCCAGAAAACCAACAGAATATCCCTGACAGAGCTACAGAAGCACAAGAATGATTTACTCTACACAGGCCCTCAGCTTGTAGGATACATAAAGTAACAGTGCTGTGACTGTGTATCTAAGCGCAGGTGTAGTTAGGTGTTGATATCAGAGCTGATAGCGCAATTTCCTGAGCTAAGCAAAAGTAAGGTATAGAACTCTGGTCATTCAATTGTGGGAGCACAGACCCAAAGTCTGTCCTCAATTAGATATTTTCAAGACTTCAAAAGCATTAGGGGCTATATATTACATAGGTGGGTGCCTGGTAGTAATGCAACATCATTTTATTTTATTAATAATTGAGTAGTAATGGATGAGTGAGTAACATTATAGCATAAACATATACAGAGCATATCAGGAGAGATGGATAAACACAACAGAATTGTTGTGATAAAAGGAATTTATTTCTCTCAATGAATATTCAACTAAAATGTAGAGTTTGCAGTTTTGGTTTATTTCTGTTAGTTAAATGCAGATTTATTTAGCTCTTCTTGTAATGCTTTAGTATTCATATTCTTATTTTTACATTGCTAGATTTAAAGAATGAAGAGAGAACTTTGCAATTTGCAATTAATGACATTTGGTTTTATTAAAACTAAGTAGAAAGCCATATCAATAAAGAATATACATTCAGATTATGAAGAAAATCATTTGTCAAAATCGTTGCCCATAAGTAGGCTGTGCTTGGAGGTTTTATTGGCCATGTTATCTTGGTTGCTTAGGGAAAGACATATGATCTGCTCAAGGTAAATAGCTTGAAAGCATTTCCAACTGAAACTGAATCTGTTTATGTGTAGGTGTAGTTGGGGCCTGCCTTGGGCTTTCTGGGCTCGATGGAGAGCCTGAGGCACTGTCTTACATAGCACAATGTTACTGAAACAACTTATTAGTTGCTACTGCAAGAACATTAGGGTAAACATATACTAGTGAGGTGACTGTAATAAGCTAGCTACCTGTGCTATGAATTTATTAAATACCAAGTTGTTCAGCTGGATTGGAAGACTTGAGCATTCTTATTCATTTTTTATTCCTGGAAATAAAAATTCAGGGAAAATAAGGAATTGCAGAATTTTGTAGAATCATTTAGGCTGATTAAATACCAAATGAGTGATCATGCCAGAAGATGAGCATTGGAATGAACTTTATACATACATATGGACACCTATGAATCAAGGGAAACCTGCTGGGGCATGGAGGGATGTCATCATGCAGCTGCAGAGGTAGTCAGACACAAGCTTTCAGTGAATCCATTCTACACTGGAGTTTTAGGTCACAATAAACTTCCTTACTTTGCTCTGTAAATATGACTTGACACCACCATGATACCATGAATTGTTAATAAAAGTCCATGTCTGCTTCACCAGCAGGTGGTATACCAAAGAAAAATTACCATGAAATCCCTGTTTTGGGTACATTTCCAGTTGTAATTCAAGCAAACAAATTAAAAAGATGTAGCTTCTCTCCTACAGCTGGTTTTATGTTTTAATAATACCACTGAATTTAAAAAAAAAAATCTTTCATAACCAAAGTTAATCTTTAAACTTTATCCTCTTGCTAATACTTAAATGCACATATAGATAAATCTTCAAAGCCTATGAAAAAAGAAAAAGGCCAACACACACACAACAAAATCTTCTCTGTATTCTGTGGCTATCAATATGTCAAGGCAATAACCTGAAAGAGCCTACAGGAAGTCTTTGTACCAATTATATTCTTCTTCAGCCTGATTTTTCTTCTTGTTTTAAAGGTTTAATAGCACTCACAAACACTAAGTATCTACTCTGGCATGGTAAGTGATATCAAAGAAAGATAATTCATAAGAATAGCTGTAATAAATAAGAACAAATAAAGTTTTTTGGAATGTTATAGAAGGATGACCCTCTTCACATAGATGTGTGGACTCATAAGAAATTTGGTGGGGATGTCAAAATTATCCAACCACCTAAAAGGTTCCCTGGAAGTCCTGTAAAGGCTCATAGTAACTGTAAAAGTAGTAAACACTGCTAATAGAATATGTGGATGGAAATGCAGAAAAGTCAAGAGTTTTAGAAAAGAAACACAATTTTAGATAGCCCCATAAAGGCTAGATGAAAAAGAAAAGACAATGGAAATAGGCACAATGACATGTTTGGGTGCTCTATTCCGAATCTCACTTCATTCTTCAGGTCCCTTATAAGAGCTGTCCTTTATCATGATGTCAAAAATAACATTTAAAAATCATTAGGTTATATAGTTGCTTGGACCAGTGCTTCTCATATTCACATATTTACTTCCTAGAACACCATTCTATACCTGTCTCTATTTTAAGCTCTCAGGGGAATCTTCCTCTCTGATGGCAGGAATGAACTATGTGCAGTAAGAATCCTTTTCTAAACCCATAGTTTCTGAGCATTGACAAATCAGATGCTAATAGAGTATAAGGGCTTATTGGAAGTTATTAAATATATATATATATATTTTGCTACAAGTTTTTGCAGCTGTAAGTTCTGTAATTTAAGAATTCAAACCAAGCAAAACTTCTATATGCTTGGTCTTATACATGGAAATATATTCCTGGAATTAAAGTTTACATAAACTATGCAAAACACTTCTCACATATTGTTACTTTTGAAGTAACCTAAGGCTTCAAAGATGAGATTGATACTACAAAGGAAACTGATCTACATATGCAAGTCCACTCTTAAACTACTCAATGGCTCAAAAAAAATGCAACCTTTTACTTACAGGTCTTTAAGTAGGTAAACTAAATGAATTGAAGAGTAACAGTTTCATCATAATCCAAATAAGTTTTTAGGCATTAATTTTCTTATATTTAAATAAATCTGTTAACAGACTTTCAGATGCCTTTGAAGAGACCAAAACAATTAGTTTGTCAATATAAAGCAGAAATAAATTAGCTCTGCAGCTAATTTACTGAAAGAGAGAGACTTATCTATTATTTCTTTTTAACAAACTTTGACCACACTCAGTCTGGAGAGCTCCATACAAAAGATATACAGGACTGGAAAGAAATAACTGATTAAATTTTAACCAGCTGCTGGGCAGATAGTTTGCCTGAGGCACTTTTGTCAGTTTCAAAGGGTCCTTTTATTAATTTTGCATTTTGTATTTTGTTAGTGGAAAGAGCTAACTCTGTTGGGACTGCCAAAAGCTATAGGCAGTGAATCTTACAGCAGCAAAGAGGAAGCTGTAGAGCATGCCAAGTAGATTTAGCACACTGAGCACTCTAAATTACATTTGTTTTATCAGTCCTAAAAATATATTAACTTCAGGTATAAGTTCTTTGAATAAAGCCTTAAAGCTAGTACATCCAGTTCCTCCTCTGTTTATATAAGGCTTTCACTTTGTCTATAAAAATAAACTGCTGTAGTCTTTGCCAAATATCTGCCCATGTAATTTAAATCTTTTCTTCTTACAATTGTTGGCACATCCTTTGTTGGTCTCTTTTCTTCCAGACATTGATCTTATTTTCTTACTGAAAAAAGTACTCAAGTATTATCTAGATCCTCCACGCTTTCCATTACGTTCACATATGGCTTTTATAGTCAAAAATATTGATGTCTAAGTGGAACTGACATTTGAATAAAAATGCTTCTCTTTCATTTGAATGGCACCCAACATCCGTATCAGCATGTGGAAAAATGCTGCATGTAGCATACTGCTCAGACAATTTGTGAGCAGAAGTTAGAACTCAGGGGTTAAATGGAAAACACAAACCTCTCTTGTGATGCTGGGAATTTCACAAGTTCCACTCATACAGCTTCAAACAGCATTAAACACAAAGGAAAAAAGTATACCCTCAGGCAAGAATTTGCAGAAGACTTACCTGCAGTAGAATGGAGCTAAAATTAAACCCAAAGACAAAGAATTTGGCCTTACATGTAGAAAATTGAACGGCAAAGTGCATATTTTTAGAATGTGCATCCTACTCCTTTTTTGTTTGTTTGTTTCATTGCATTTTTAAGATAGCTTTTTTTTTTCCCCAGCATTTTTTTTTTTAACCTGAATCAATATAATGGAGTTACTACTGCATTATTTAATCTCTCCAACAACTACTCTGTGTGCAGTTCTGTGCTGGCTAACCTCATTGGTATCATTTATACATAAAGGAAAATGTTCTTGCTGTCACTAAGTTAACAGTAAACCTGATAATTGCAAAATTGCCTTCATGTGGGAAAATTGAGTTCAAAGTAATACCAAAAAAAAATCAGTTCTATCTATGTCTTTTTTCTCCTAATGTTTATTCAGCTTTTATGTAGTATTTCAATAAAATTTTGTTTTATACTAAGGATTACCTCCTAGGTATATGTTCCATATATAACTGCAAAAAATAATACTAAATAAATCAGGGATTTTTTAAATTGTGCCAGTTCCTCAGACTGTGATCAAATTAAGTTCTATTCAGGAAAGTACCAAGTAAGAAAAGAAAGAGATTATATGCTTGGACAACAGACTGTCTACTCAACTCAACCACACTGTGTGGAAAAGTTGAAATTAATTATCTCCCATGATTTAGTATGAAGGTCCAGCTATGGTTTGACAATCACATAAATAAATGCTTAGCTTATGAGATATAGTATTTCCGTGAAGTTCTGGACTCATATTTTATGGAAGCAGGGGCAGATAACTGAGAGTTTATGTTGTGTACATAATATGGGTTGATGCTAGAGTCTACAGTAGCTGGAACCATCAAAGTGAGCTTGGATTCTGGAATCCAAGAGCACCCAATGTGTGTAGAGCACCCTGTTCCTCCTCCTCCATAGGAGCTTGCATCTCTGTGATGTAGATACAGCTGGCTCTCCTGTAAAATTAGGTGGCAGAGTGGCTACTAGGTGTACGAACTTGCTCTGTAATCAGGATAGTTTCTTTCTTTGCTGTTGTCATAATTCAGTGCTTCAACAGAGTTTTATCAATGATATAATCTGAAAACAGAAGTTGGTTCTTTCTTGCATTGCTGCATATGCTCTGTATTGCTTACAACAAGTGACAGTTGCTGATAAGAGCTAATTCTGTAGTCCTGGTAGAGCACTGAGAAAGCCAAGTAATACAGTAAGTTGGCTTTTGATTCAGGAGAGATTTGTATACTGTGCTTAACTTTAAATTTCAGCTAAGTAATGCATACTTCTTGTAGGTTCAGTATCATAATTTCTGTTACAACCCAATGGACCCTTTCAGTCCCATTGAGGTTGCACCATTTAAAACCAGGAGGGATCATTCCCAATTTGTAGCTGAGCAAGTAAGCCAGTAGAATTCCATAGTGTGGCAACGTTGGAAAGGAAGTTGACTTTTCATTTTTCCCGTCCTTCCTCTTCATATTCTGTAGAGAAGTAGTTGCTTGATATAAGCACAGAATTTGCCTTTTCAATAAGTGAAATGATTTATTTGTATGTTGATAATATCTTTGAAGGAAGCATTAGATTTGGAGGAATGTTGACATTATGGCTGTAAATAGAGGTCTGCAGACTTTCAGTGATGTACTAGACTGTTTTCTCTCCACACTATGTTCTTCACTAATGGATGTCAAATCAGGGTCAAAGTAATGTCATTTCATCACAACTGGCCAGTTTCATAAACTCGGAGCCAGTATTACTGAAAGCGATTAGTGAGTTCGAACCTCTCATCCTCTATGTTCTTAATGTGCATGAAGCTGATGTATGACATGCCCCATGGCACCAACAGGATGTATATTCCAACGTTCTCATAAGACTGATGCTACTGGTCAACCATCCTTCCTACCTCTCTGAAAGATCTGAAAGGATGCTGGACCTAATTGCAAACATTTTCCACTCTGCATTTGCTTTTAACTACCCGTATTATTTCCCATTGTCTATCGTAGCTTTCACTGAATTTGAAACTTATATAGAGAATCTAAGTTAATATGTATAAAAAAATCCTTTGCAAACAGAAATCAATAGGAGGAAGAACAGCAGATTTTAAACATGAAGATAGAGATGAATATGAAACTCTGCCCTTTGTGAGCCTTGTATTTCTTGCCTGCGAAACTCCTGTAAGTTTGCTTACCCTTCAAAGTACGAACTGCGTGTGGAGTTCAAGATTGTCTCATTTTGTTTTCATGGAATGATGAGATGCATTGTCTTACTGCTGTGAAGTCAGATCTTAGCAGGATTCTTTCAATTTACTTCTATATTGGGTTATTAGGGAGGGTTTTTCCTCCTTTAAGTTTCCTTTCATGCAGGTACACAAGCATTCAAGACTCCTAACGTTTTACTGTGATGTCCCATTTAAATTAGGTAAAATCACTCTAATGATTAGGGGAAGGGAACACAAAGCAGCGTGAGCTTATCTGAAATGAATTCTTCAAGTTTCAGTGAATACCTCATGAAAAGTTGTTATTAGTGTTTTATCTGACTTTACATGCAGAATGACACGGTTCATTGATATTTTATCACAGAAGAAATGTATGCCTCCTATTGTGCTTCAGGAACAAGCAGGCAGTTGGTTGTGCCTACTCTTTTCACCCTACTGTTGAATATGAACCATTCTGTGGTGTTAAAGATGCTTTTACTGCATCAATATGATGCTGAAAAGAAAAAAAAAAATAAAACACAACAGTTTTATATGTCTTTGTTTACATCCTCTTACATAGCCTTAGCTGACCTGAAGGGACACCAAAGTTGTAAGGTGAGACAAAAGCTAAGATCTAACTAAATCAGCATTATTTCCCTCGGGGTGGCCAATGTGGAGGATTGTGCAACAACTGTACCTATGTGTACAGTTGTTATGAGTACCTATGGTATTCTTAATTTCCCTCAGCAGAACACTGTGATCATTTCACCATGGTTTTTCTCTTGCTCCTGACTGCACTGCTTTATGCCAACGAGCCTCTTTGCTGTCACACAATAGGTACTAGGCATCTAAAAGACTAACAGAGTACAGCATGATTTTGTAGTGCTAAAGTTACATTCTGCACAATTTGGCAGGTTGTAATATCCATATATTTAATGCTGATGATTTAATCTAAATAAAGTGAAATTGAAAGCTTGAGGTTAAACTTTTAGAAAAGAAATAATTGCCTTGCACACACACTAGTCAAATCACTCCCTCCCTAATCCTGAGTACTGGATTTACTTTGAACTAGGGATGGAGAACTCATTATAGGAAATTTCAAACCAGCTAGCAATTTGTGGGTTCGAAAGTATCTCTAAAGTAGCCTGATGAACCAGATCATCAGAAGATAAGAGGTATGTGAGAGACATTGATTTCTCTATGGTAGGCTGCAGAACATAAGGAATATTCACAGCTCTCTGCCTTAGAAGGTAGAAAGGCCCAATCCGATAATTTTGATAAACATTCATGGGAAGATGGTAGCTGAACATCTTTTTGACCTCTACTTTTTAATCTCTGTGCCAAAAAGTAAGTTTCAGGTGTACAGCAGTCAATTTAGTAGAAGGATTTTCTTTCATATAAGAGCAAAGCGACAGAAACTGTGGTTTAATTTCAGTGGCACGTAGCAAGGTATGATTACTATTTATAGGTATATTTTACTTCTCCTTCCCTCTTCCTTATGTGTAATGCAGGGTCAGGCCCTAGGTTTGATGTGAATGCTGTAACTCACAGTACTGCTGATATTGAGTGTATATGGATAGTTTCTCTTTTAAAGAAATGAATTTACATTTGCAATGAACAATATGAATTCCCTGACTTAAATATATTAACAAAGTACATAGAGTGAAAACTAATCTCACTAGTTCCATTCTGTAACTAGGCACAGGATGAGTTTCTTATAACTCTCTCCCCTACATTATAGTTAATTTACCTTTTCAATATTTATAGAATTTGTATTAATTTTGATAACTGGCATCTATAGTATGGCTTTCAGGCAATTGCTTCAAATTCAATTCTGCTTCAAAAAGTAATTACAATCACTCAGCCAAGTTCTACACTTGTTTATAGTCTGTCTAGGATTTAGGAATTAAATGGATCTTTTATATCTGTTGTGCAGGTATATTTATAACAGAAGTAAAGACTTGAGGTCTTTATAAGAAGAAGCCTAGTAACCACTTTTAATAAGTAGTTTTTTGTAAAATGGTTTGTTTTTCGTTGATACTGGCGGCCAACTAGAGCTAATCAGTGTGAAATTTTACATACGTTTTGTATTTAAAGCACTTCAATTTTCAGTGTAGATTGGAATTTATTTCATATTCTGTTTTTTAAAAGGGTATTTAATAGTACCAGTTTGAAACTTTTTCCAGCTTAGACTTTCCCTTGGCAGCTCAGCTTTCTAGTGTAGGATGACATGGTCTCTCCACGTCATCTTTGTGTGGGCTGAGCTGCTACTTACTGATGCGGTTTGCTTTTTTTGGCTGATATTAGCTTTGTTTTCTGTTATTTTTTGACAATTATCTCTTTCATTTGTTTGTTTGGTATGTGAGAGAAATAAAGATGTGGAGTGATCATAATAAAACTTTGGAAGTAAATGTTCAGAATACAAGCCTGAAGACTTCTGTCTGTAAGCTCTGTGATAATTTTTTGTTTGCTTGTTTTGTTTTGCTTTGTTTCTACATTAGAAATGGTGCTAAGAGGAAAATACTGGAAATTGCAACCATATCTTAATTTGTAGATCATAATCACATTGTCTAATGATGCATTTTTATTGTTTCTCTAATCTCCTTAGAGATATTAAGGAATTTTTCTAAAATAAGAAAAAAAAAAAAAGTAATAAAACCCAAGAGCAGATATTTCCCACTGCAGACTTGTTGTATAGTGTTACATATTCTAAAAAAAAATAAAAAATAAGAATAAAGAATGCTGCCTTATTTGCTACGCTAGTACATCATACCATTGAGAACAAGTAGCAGCACAGACAGAAAAATTGCACAGAAAACTGAACTTTGGTGGCCGAACTGTTTAGTCTTATTTGTTTATTTATTTACAAAAGGAATTATTTTTAATTATACTTAAGTATAAAATTCTTAGCTTGTGGTCTACGTAACATTCTATTGTTGCCAAAAGCTGGCTTTTCTGTAAGGAAATGGCTAGAATAAAATCAGTGTAGAGACTATGAAAGGTTAAAAAGGCAGTTTGAGTCCAGATGAATGAAGCATATGGAGCTGAAGAAATAATAGGAAAAGACCAAAATCAGGAGAGCAAAAAGGCCAAGGCTGGATGGAAAACAGCCAAGATGTAAAAGGAAGTTGTTGTTGAGGTAGATGTGGCTCAGCAACATTAGAGGAAGTTAAGTATATATCAATTAAAAAATTAGCCTGACATTGCACTTGGGCATTTGGGTCCCAGTCAGTACAGTATTAAAAATGTCAGAATTTAGATAATATTAGGTGAGGTGGTCCAATATTTATGGTTCCGAATATTATTATGACAAAATATCATTAAAATTTGGAAAAGCATATTAATTCTGCTTTTTTGTTTAAAGCTCAGAAAGGAATAAATGGATTCAAATTGTTTAATACATGCATGAACTGTAAGGATGGCATCATTATTGTTTAAAGTTGATTTGTGTGCGGAAAAGGTGAATTATAATTTATTGGTTTGTATAAGTGGTCTGGGAAAGAACATCCTTGTCAAATGCATAGCTGATTGAAATGGAACATTAAGTAATAGCATAAATAAATCTGTTTTATGACCTAGTCTGAATATTTTTGCTAAGGGGGTTCGTTTGGACTATATGTGCTAAACACATCTGAACGCAAGACCTTCTGTCTTTGAATTCAGGTATGTAACTTGTGGTTATGAAACAGCAGACTTTACTTTATTACTTTATTATATAAAGTAATAATATTGCCAAAGGTAGTAATATTGAACTTTAAGGTAGTGATTGCCCAAGATCTGGGGGGGGTTATACTTTATTCAGTATTTTGTACATAATTTATCATAAAGAATGAAGCACTTTCAGCAATCCAATAGGAAGGGATACTGCAACTCTGCTCAGAATTCAGAAAACAGAAACTCTGTGGGTGGGACAGGAAGCAAACAGACTTCAGATGCTACTCCACATCAAGGTACTTGTTATTTTTTTTTATTCTGGCCTTACTTGCCCAATGTGGGTCACAATTCCAAAGTTTTGTAACACTGCTGAATGGTGTCAAGACCCAGAGTTCAAATCTTTGCAGTTAATTTGGTTTTGTGTAAGCATATAAAGCACAGAATATACAGCCTCCTAGTATATGCACCGAATGTGAAAGCTTGACTGTTTTCATTATAGCTTCATTAAAGCATATTTGCTGATTGCAATTTCTGCAAAAGAAAAAGGCTCAAAATCAATGTTGTTATGCATTTAAGATATATGTTCTCATATGCACTTGTCCTTTTATGTAAGAAGATTTCCATGTAAACAAAAATCAGAAATGTTTGAACATTTTGAAGTGTCATCTTGTTTTTTATAAAAGTAATATGAAAGATTAAAATTAAAGAGTTGCAGAACTAAAAATCTTAGCTGACTAAATTTAGTTCAGGTTAATCTTATATTATCTGCTCGTTTTAAAAGCTTCATCTCAAACTGTCCATAATCAATTACTGATTGTGACCTTTTGTCACTGAAAGCGTCCTGCTTTGACATACTGATCTTCTGAAAATACAAATCTATTCTGGCTCTACTTTATCTGCATTTTGGAGATTTAGGATAGAATTTTCATGTAACAGTGTGCCTGGGACAAAATGTCATGTATGTTGGATGAAAATTGGAAGTGTGGAAAGTGGAAAATCTTTTACAAAGGAAGATGTCGCTGTGTGAGTTGCTTCTAGGGAGTCAGCTGCAGAAGTGGATGAGTTGTCAAAATGTGCGCTTCTTAGTGGGGGAAGAATGGTAACTTCAGATAGTGCAGGAAAAGAGCATGGGAATAAGGAATAGTGACCAGAAATGAAGGAATAGATGTATAAATAAATAAATGTTTTTGTTTGTTTGTTTGGTTAGTTGTTTTTTTTTTGTTTGTTTGTTTTTGTTTTTTCAAAATTAGCTGAGTCAAGATGCACTGTTCAAATAAGAATCGGTAACACCTCATCCTGGGGCTTGGGTAATTGGTGAAGTCTAACTTCTATGACTAAATTAGTCATAATAATTTTCTCTTTTCTATGACTAAAATAGTGTTGTAAAGCCTAAACATTAAAGAAAATGACCACTGAATAAAAAAAAAAAAGGAAATGTAGCCAGATATCTAAAAGTAAAATAAGAACAAATCCAAAAGAAAAAAATCATGTTTCTTCACAAAATTGAGCCATTGGGGATGGAACAATTTGGGGATTGAAGTTACAGCCTTTTTTAAAATTTTATTTTCTATTCACAAAGAAATCCACCCATAATGAATAGCACTGATTTAACTTCAGTTAATGAGTGGAGTGAATAAAACTTAGTGTTGTCTATTTTACATTACAAAACATTATAACTTTTTTTTTTTTTCTGGTTTGGAGCAAAGCCAAATTAAACATTTAATATTTCAGAACTTTTCATTGTATGATGATATCATCTAGAAAAAAAACCTGCAATTTTTTCAAAATAAATGTTTCCCCTCTGTGTATTTTTTCAGTTGTGCCTTTTATTATGCCTACCATATTTTATGGCATGTAGCACGAATAAAAATATTAAATTAATTACTACATGCATGTATATTTAGGTTTCATTTAAGGACAGCTGCTTTTCATTTAATGGTATTGAAACATCTTGCTATTTAGATTCTTTTATCTTCTGTTACATTAAAAAAGTTTGACGCTAATTAATATATATGGGTGAAAAGTTTTCAAGATAACTGAAAAAAAGTTTGACATGAGAGCATATGCTTCACTATTTCAGACTGAAACTTTCTAAACATTGAAAATGAAATTTTAATAAATGTAAACTACTAAAATAAGGTTCCCTTGGGAAAATCGCTAAAATGTATGGGAATATAAGTACGTGTCAACATCTGTAGGAATGTTATCAGGGTAAAAAAGTTTTAGTTGGCATCAGTGGAATTTCCTGACTAAAATTTTCCACGCATAGTTAGGTCAGAAGTGACTTATATTTGGATGCTTATAGTATCAATGGATGTTCACTTTGGAATATTCTCTATGCAGAAAAATGTTTAAAATGTTCCCATAAACTAAGAAGCTAAGAAAAATGGTAGCTTACAGCTAAGTGGAAAAGCTATGGTTGTGGCCCAACCCTGTTAGTAAAATACCATTTTTACATTACTCACTGAAGTGCTTACTACAGCTAAGTTCCAGTTTTAAAAGGTACCATCATTTCAACCTCTGTGTAGATAGCGAAAAGCTAATCACATCAGTTAAAAGTGTTGCAAGATTAATATCTGGCTACACAAATCTTAAGTATCTTGACACCATAAGTTTAATGTTTTCCATAATCAATCCAGCAGTTTAGATTATTTACCTTATGACTCCCACAAGGAAGAGAAAGCTGAAATACCTGTACCATAATATTTTTCATAACTGATTAATGTTTGCCTTGGGAATTACATGATGTTGAGTGTATTTATTTCTTGCTACTCCTAATGCTAGGTAGAACTTTCCATAAAAGATAAATGTACTTTTGGTCCCTTAAGCAATACAGAAGGAGTAACTAATACGCGTATGTTACAATGGTGTATAGTCATCCAGACGTATGCCATGTTTTCTGTTTTCCAAATGAGTTTTCAGAGTCAATTGAGTTAACAGGAGAGCTAATATTTCAAAAAGAGTTTAAACAAACTGGTTTGTTAATTTTTCCCTGGGGAGCAAAAGCGGGAAATAGGGAAATGGCTAATAAGAGCAACCTAGAGCTAGTGATACTGTGTTGATAGAAGGAACTGAATTAACTTAAATGTGTCACATTGATTTAAGATGTCTGTGATGTATTGTAAAATGTATTCTTACCCTGCATATACCACTGGAAAATAAACCAGGCATTTTATTAATGTGGTATTGTAAGACCTTGGTAAAAACCTAGCCAAGGCAAGCTTATCTGTACTATCTTGCGTGTATTTGCTTTAAGATAAAAAGACTTGAAAATATAAAATAATTTGTAGGAAATAGATAAAGTACAAAAATCACTGCTCTGCTCTCTCTGATCTATAGAACCTCCAGTGTTTTCCAATGATCCCTTGTGCACCCTGTTCTGAACGAGGGCAGTCTTTGAAAAGAGGTCTCGGGGGAGCACCATTTCCTCATGGTTTTCCCCCCTCTATAGAGAAAAGAACAAGCACATGGGCAAGGAAAAATCCCCAACTGCTTTACTTCTTCCCTGGGACATGGTATCCTATAGAACTGCTTTGTACTGCATGTTGGATGCAGCCACAAAAAGCATACTCCATGTTGCTTCCAAGCCCATGAATTGACCCTAATGTACTCTGGCAACGTGCCCCAGAGTGTCCAAAATATGTATGGTTGTTACTCAGTACAAGTAAGGTTAACGGGCTTAGGCTTGTGACCAAATGCAGCTAAAAAATGTGGAAAAAATATTCCATAGGGCTACTTTTCTTCCGGTTTAGTTTATTAAAGGGTTAACCTGATCTTCCAGTTATTTGGAGATATTATTGTTGTCTATATGCATACTAACTGTATGAGTGAAATGTTACCAAACTGTGATTAAACCCCTTATTTCTGATGTATTTTATATTACATTAAAAATAGGGAACAAAAGTAGCTATGTTGACCTTCCCCTCCTTCTGTGCTTGACGATTTTTAACACTTCGGTTTTAAAAGTCATGTTGTCTGTGACTTACTATTTTTGTAATAGTCCTTTTCAGTCCTTTGGCAATGAGGGCTGTGCTCATTTAGAGAAGAATACAGCAAATCTATATTAGTTTCTTGCCAGCTACTTTACTTTTGTAATCAAATCCATGGTGTTATTTACCTACCGGGGAGAAAAACTAGCCGGTAACCTATCTTGAGTTATCTGATGTGCCAGAATGAATGTAGAAATTGTAGAAATGATGGCCAAACCTGTATGGAAGGGTCTACAGCAGGCATGAGAATTGCACCATCTTTCAAAAATAACACCAGGTACTGCAGATGCTAAGCAAGAAGGCAAGAGGAAGGGCTTAAGGGAGCACTCCAAAATAGTGTGTGATTTGGGTGTCCTGCAAATGACATATCATATTTTTAGACAATAGCATCCAAGAGTCTACTACACTATTCCTTTCACTCCTTTTAGGAGTAAAGGCTGATAGTAGAGCTAACATGCGGAAACCTGCTGCCACCATGGTTGTACTGTCTGGCCTATGGTGATCAGCAGAACTAGAGTTTTAAATGCTGAATACTCAAAGTTGCAAATGGGTTAATTGGCTTATCTAGTCAAAAGGCTGTTGTTCCCCATTTGGTCATTGCCATATTTACATTTCTGCTCAAGAAATCTTTCAGATCAGGCTGTTTGTTTTTTTTTTTTTTTTTTTTTTTACATTCCATGACCATTCATAAATGTTACAATACTTGCGTTTATTAAGGCATCAGAGAAAGCAAAGTAAGCATTGTTTCACTTAATGCAAGTGGAGAGTACCCGAGGGGAAAATTATTATGTTCTGTGGACATAGAAAGGTTAAGTCACATGTTTCAGCAAAGACAGAAAAGGCAGTAAGTCAACACTGAGTATGACAGAAAAAGTGGTGTTTTAATGAAACCGATATTTTAAATAAATTGTCGCTTTCCTCTTCTCTACTTTTGTTTTATATGTATTATTCCTTCGACATGCACTTTAAATGCTACTGAACACAGTACTTGCCTAATGCTGCTATAGGCTGCCATCTGCCTATAAGATCCTTAAAATCAGGTTATGTTTGATTGGTCTGAATATGGTATATCAGAAAGAAAGGATAGTGTATTTCTCAAGTCTTCTAAAAAGTATACCTCTTCTTCTCACTCCTCATTACTTCATGTCTCTTCTCCTTTAGCTTTTCTTGTGCCTACATCAACCCAGGAACCTAAATATGGAAAGCAAACTCAACCAAACACCCCTTCCACCCTGGAATTAAGCATTATATTTGTCAAAAGTCTTGCATTCTGCTGTGTTTTATCCTTTTCCCCCACTGTAAGTTGTCCTTACCCATTGCGACTGTAGGCATTTTGCACAGTCTCTTTGCTTCTCTGTGTTAGTAGCACTTAACGTTTGGGATGACCATTTGGTCAGCACTTAGGCACTGCCATAGTGAGTAAAATTAGAATCAGGAATAAATCTCTTCCCACTTGGTTTTTGTCCCCATTTTAGCTGGAGTAACATAGAGTAACAATGGTTGTGCTGCTACTAATTCACTTGTACTTTTCTTTGTCTCGTTGGAATTTTGGTGACATTAACTGGAAAAAAACACCAGAAGCCTTCTTTTTGTCCTTTATTTGGACCTGCTTGCATCTTGTCTGCTATTCTGAGTCTGCCGAAGACAGGACAGGAATTTGATTTTAATGGTCCATTTTATAGATTTTTTTCAAGGTATTTGCTGGGCATTGGAAAGTATTTTTTCTATATGTGTCTAATAATACACAACTAGGCAAAATATGAAGTTCACTGATACTTGAATTTGTCTGACAATTTTAGTACTTCAGGGAATTTCTTAACAAAACTTTTGCAAGTAGGTTTGAAACAAATATTTTTCCTAATTTTAATATATTCAAGGCCCTTAGGAAAAATTTACATCAGCCAGTGATATGGGCTTCCGTGTATAGCCTGTAAAAACAAAACAAAACAAAACTATCCCTTGCAGGAGTTAGCCTCTTTTACATCTCACCACCTGGCTTACAAGGCTGTATATCTTTCAGCTGAATCATTTATGACAAGAGATGCTGTTAAAGTTTCTTTGGCAGATTGTTTAGAAGTAGTTGCCAATGAAAAGACATTAATAAGTTAGCTATTGCAGCTGTGCTTTGATGTACCCAAGGCAGTTTAATTTTTACTATTATTCACAAAATCTGGCAATTCATATTGTTACCTCTGTTTGTGCTTTTGGGCTGGGCTCTTCAGGTTTGACTGATTCCAGAGTTAGCTTTAGTTTCCTTTTGTTTTAGGGACAGCCTTTTATAGAGCGTGATGGGGTGCTGTTTATTATGTGATGTTAAGTGACAGGTTCATCAGATGTCAAGCTATGGCAGTGCAGGAGGCCCAGAGTTGAGAGCAGGACTTTGCAAGCCGGACTTATACCTTCCAGATACGGCTCTCCAAACAGACTTGTGCTTAGGATTTTCTGCTGTAATTCCAACAGTTTGCATTTCTGTTTTGCCCAAATGAAGAAGGTGGTAGTGCTCTATGTATGTGTGGTGAAGAGCAGGGGTTAAGAGTATCCATTATGTCATATTTTAGTGACAGACAGTCAGCATGATCTCTGTGCCAAAATCAGTGTAATGATTCTGATACATAATGAACTACTTTGGTTGAGTTATTGAAATGCCACTTACCTTTTGTTGTTGTTGTTTGTTGTTGTTTGTTTTTCTTTTTTTTCTTTTTTTTTTTTTTTTTTTTTTTTTGTGATCAAGTACTGCATTGAATGTCCTGCTACAGGATGTAGAGAAGCCATAAAGTGAAAAGTTGGCCCTGCACTTCATCGTTGCACTTCATGAATATTTGAGAGAACTTTTGTGTTGTCTGTCAGAATGAATAATTATTGAGCTGCATTGATCACCCGTATCTGGTGATACATTTGAATAAACACAACAAAAGCAGAAAAATATGAGAAATATATGTCAGCTTGATTTATCTGCAGATGCAGAAACAGTTCGGTGAAGCTTTTAAATACCTGCATTTAAAACTTCCCCGAGAAAGGATGCACTGCTTATTCATAATCATTTGACTAGAAAAATGCAAGACACCCTTTACACGGCAGTCTTGGAAAACTGTTTCTTTCTGTTTGTCATACTTCTGTCTAGCAGGGTTGTTTCCTACAAGGTGTATTCCTGTACTCTGTCCCGTCTAATTTCTCCACCTTGATTTGTGCTGGAAAATATGTTGCAGCACTGACTTACCTAGAATAGCAGGATGGGATGATATTGTCTGATCAACTGCATTTTGCCCAGGGTAATCATTTTTTTACTATCTTTCCTTATTTTCCTATAACCCTCCTTTCTCCTAGCTTCTCTGATCAATCTGCTTCTTGCCTCACTTGCTGAGACAAAAAGGAAGTTATGGAAGTAAAGAAAAAGAAAAGATGGCTAGAATCATGCAACCATCATAGAAACAGATGTGGCTTATTCATGTTTACAAGAACCTCCCCATACTTTAATGCTATAAGAGGTTAAATTTTAGGTCTCACAAATGCACACAAAAAGCACAAAGAGCAAAAAATATCAGTAGACTCACTGTGGAAGTTTATGATATAGGTAAAATGTCCTGCTAACGACCTGATACTAGCTTTTTGAGTAATTCAGTTTTGGAAGGATGTAGTTTTTACTGCAAAAAAAACAGCCTTTCTTATTAGACGCGCTTTACTTTCCTAGTTAGGCTATAAGAATTGCTTATTATAAAATTCAAAGCCCTACAAATATTTAATTTTAATCATTTACTGAAAAAGCAGGTTAAGTGCAAGCAAATATTTGCAAAGATTCACAAGTCTCTCTGTTTCTGGTCCCACTTGTTATGAAGCATTGCAACATTTACATCTCGTTATCAGATGAAATCACTGATGCAATAAAATGCCTAACTTCAGAAGTTCAGGGGACAAGGCATGTCATCCTGGTTAGACTCGTGTCAGCTTGGAGTAAGGCATGCTGTTTGGCTCCTGGCAAACAGTACCAAGTTCTGGAGATCATTGTATGTTGCTGGGTACGGGGTTTTACCTCCCTGGTAAGAGTCACTGCAAACGGTTACCATTTCCTCAAGTGCAGCATTCTTGCAGTACCTATGAACAATTCTTCTTAGGATTTTACTAGTTAAAAGTTCTGGGAATGCCTCTAATATTTCATAAAGCTGGTTTCAAAGGTTAGTAAATAAAACCGCAAAGTTTTCTTTAGTAGGATGTGCTTTTTAGTTGATGGGTTTTTTGTTTTTTCAATGTATTTTCTTTATGTTATGCTGAATGGTATCATTTTTCTTTTAAGGAATTCTGAGCACAATATTTGATAGTTTTATCATATTAATTTCAAGGAGAATGCTAAAATAGGAGAGGACAAAGCACAAATGTTCTCTTCTGCCTCAGAAATAAAAGTAATAAAGGTCTAAGGGCACTCTACTAATATTCTGATAACAAAGATTGAAGTCTTATTAATATTGGCTTCATCTGTGGTTATACAGCATTTGACACAATTATCTTGACAAATTACTATTAAATGGAACAGTGTTCTGTACAGATGTTTCTATGCCAGCCTGTCTATTAGCCTGGCTATTTATACATTCTGCTGTGCATCTTTGTGATGGATTTCAAAAGAGCTAAATTGAATATTTTTGTCTAACTACAGTAGGTTCTAGGAAATGTTATCCCATGGCTACTTGTCCTCAGTGTGTGACAGATGATACAAATCACCACAGTATGCCCTCCATTAGCTTGAAACATTTGCCCTGATGTCCTCCGGAAAGACTTGGTGCATCAGAAAATTAATGTGTAAAGATTGTACCTGTTGCAAAGTTTTTTTCTTCACTTAGAAGTCTTTATAGGTCAAAAGAAAATAGATTTAAATGCTCCCTACTCAACTATAGTACTTAAAGTACTACATAGTCAACCCCTGGTGGTTGCCTTTTACACCCTCCTGAGTGCCTTTCTTAAATTGATCTAATACTGACTGTCCTTGAAAATTTTTTATGTTATTGTAGTTGGGAGTAGCAGATTGCAATCATTGCTGCAAAAAATGTTCAGAAAATAGTGTTTTTATAGGAAATATAATAGGGTTGAGCATGGTTTTCCGCCTAAGTTCACAAGGTATGATTGCTGAATGCAATTTTTTGATAAGACACATAAGAGAATAGACAAATATCTAAAAATAAGTTCAAAGAAGTAAAGAATCAGAAGAAAGTATGAAATATTAATTGAGATTTTTGCACAAATGGAATGAAAAATAATCAATTTAGAGCATCCCAAATAAATACTCAAAGCTGTTTGCAAAGAGATAATTTGTCATAAAAAATTAGGCAGATGATACAAAAATTCATGTCTGTTTTTTTTTTTTTTTTTTCAAAGACACGGTGCACTAAATCATCTAATCACTTGAAGTAGCTGCAGCACAGCACATCTGAACATATTTTCCTCCATCTTCTTTTTTCCAAAGGTATAAAATCTGCTTTATGTACTCACATATCTATTCTGTTGCCTTGTTTATATGCTTCAAAGATCATAGTTCCTTTGTGTTAGGTTTTATTCAGACATGAAATACAAATGTAGTGTCTCCAAAGATCCTGCAATTCTATTACATAAGAAGAAGAAGAGTAAAATAAAATTTTGGAGATAAATAGATAATTTTTAGGAGTCATACTGGGGACTCTGGAAGAAATATAGGAACTGTAAAAGATAAACTAAAAGCAAACAGTAGGCAGTTAATCGCATATGCAAATACTTAAGAAGATAATTTTAATAGAGGAGCCACCTAAAAAAAGACCTAGTTTGTTTCAGCATACTGTTACTCACCATCCAGTATATTAAATAGACTGAAAATTGCACTGTACATGTAAACAAACGAAAAACTGGTCCTAGTACAGTAGCTGGGCCATTGTTGCCACATCTTAAAGATGAATCTCAGGAAAAGAACAGAAGAGATTTGAAGAAACACTGTTCCAACTGCAGGAAAAAAAAAAAAAAAAAAGTAATAATAATAAATTGCAGATTGGTTTTCAGGGTCCCAAGCTGAGATCTCCTGCTGCCAGAATTCATGTTTTCCACTTGTAAACAGACCAAATTTGAGCTGTAAGTAAATAAGAGACTCACATATAATCCCATGATTATATTTGAAAGAGAATAGCTTCACTTTAATGGGAACTAGTTGATGTAGCTGGGAGAAAACATCCTCATCAGTATTTCAAATTTAAAACTTGGAGAGGGTACTCTGTCTCAAGGTAAGAGATAATGCTCTTTATTTTCTTACTGTTTTGTTGTTGTTTTGTTTTGTTTTGTGATATTCTGAGTTTGACTAGCTTTATATATATATGTGCATTTGTTCATACATACATTTATGTCAAATTTCATCAGAAAAGCAGAGCAGGAATTCCATCGTAAATTGGCTTTGTTAAGAAATAGAGTATTTAAGTGCTGAATCCTTAATTAACCCTGTTTTCTTAGGCAGTGCATATCTGTGAATTGATGACAGTCCTACTCAACAAAGAGCCAAAACTCCTTTTCTTATTAGAATTGACGTCAAGAGAGAATGCAGGTTCCTGTGTACGGTAAGTCCACTGTGGACTTGGTCATTCACTCCTAACTGGTCCTCACTGCCTGAGGTCAGGTTCCCTGGCAGTTCAGGGTAGACTAAAAGATTATTTCCATCCTTTCTTTATCAGCTCTTAAAACACTTCCGTAAACAGAGCACTTCAGAAAAATTCCTCCAGCCTTAAATTAAAGTAACTGCCTGCCCACATCCCATATAGCCTTTACCGGTCTCATCACAGAACTCTCATTCCTTATTGCAGTAATTTCTCCCTAGCCAAAAAAGATGAAGCAAAATTAGTTCTTCCTTACCCCTGTCACCCAACCCAGAGGAGTAATTGAGAAGAAAAATCCACTGGGGCAAAAGAGACTTTTTAAGCAGGGGTGAGAAGTGTGTTGGCTGAAAAAGGATCTGGGAATTTTTCCAGGTGCATATGCCTGTGTACAAGCGCAGTATGTTTGTTTAAAGCACGAAGATAACTTTTAACAGTCCTAAAAGAAAAAGTTATCCCATATAAAGGCAGTTGTCTATGCTAAACAGTAATATACAGCACAGCCATAATTTGGCTCCTCAGTACTGTATCAAAAAGTCTCCATAATTGCTACAATATGCACTTTGCACAATTTCAATGTGTTGCATTTTTGCCATTTATTCTTAAACTAATCCCCTTTAAATGTTCCCTTTCTGCTGATGTGAACTGAAGAATTCTTTAGTTAACACCATTAGCTTTTCATGGTATCTAAATCTCTTCTGCCATGAGCATCAATACTACAGTGCTGCTGTCTCCAAGCAGTTCTGCATCAGTGCTTTTAGATGGAACATGACAGATACAGTAATGTTCCCCACGTAAATTGCTCTCTACATATAGGCAACAAGCAAAATAACATGGAACATTCATTGCCCTGTGACTGCAAAAATTACAACTGTATTCATTGTATGCTGGTTCAAATGCCCAAGCCAATCATAATATACAGCAGTCTTAGTGAATTTTAAAAGCCACGTTCTAAGTAACAATGCACTATCTTGCTCCCGTGGGGTTCCTGGAAAAAGGACTGTGGTTAGAGACAAACTTCTTCCTTTTTTTTTTTCTTTTCTTTTTTTTTTTTTCTTTTTTTTTTTCTTTTTTTTTTTTCCTTTTTTTTTTCTTTTCCTAACAGCATGGAATCAAAAGCTATCTAAATAACTTTGGGTTACAAATTGTTTTTTTAAGCTGATGGTTTTGGTTTCTACCCATTGCTCCATTGCTATAATACACAATAAATATACTAACTTAACCATTCTTAATTTTATGCACATAGCCACATCTAGATAAACAAATGTAATTGAATGAAAAACATAAACTTATTGCAGACCAAATGTTACATTCTTTGTAGTGTTGTAGTTATTCACTCCAGCCTTCTGGTTTATAATTTCAGATTAAACTGATAATGTTGTTATTCGCTATTTAAACTCAATCCTTTCCTTGTTGAAAGAAATGATAATTTTGGTATATATGTCAATGACAACACAATTCTAACCTTCCCCCTCCCCCTTCACACACACTTTTTTTTTTCCTTTTATGATGCAAAGGCTTCCATTTTTATACATAATTTCTAATGAAATAATTAACCGATGAAAATCTGTAAAGAATACCTTATTCTGTAATAAGTGATGTGTTTTAAAGACATTGCTTCTCTTTTAAGGAAAGGCATGTTATATATTGTGCATCTAATGTATCGTAATAAGTGGAATGTTCTTGGTGTGTTTGTGTGGTGTGTAGCTTTCCTTCCTTATACAGATGGCTTTTCGTTCCACATCAGTTTATCAGGAAAATGCAATTGAAGCTGCTGTTATGTTCAAGAAAATTAAGGCAGTTATGAAACACAGAACATATAATTAACGTTATTGAGCAGAACAGAGCATTTTATAAAAACTTACTGAAACTCAATTAATATAAGAATACTTAGCATAATGTCTATAGTTTAAATTGCTGCCTAGTAATAATCAAGCAGTTAAGTGATAAAGTTCTTAGACCTTCAATCTGCAAACAAGTTGTAAAAGGGAATCCTACTTCAGTTTTCAGGCAATTTGACAGTGTAACTTAGCAATATCCCTCTCTGGAGTGGCATCCTTTCTCTTTATGAAATTATATCCTTGTCAGATGAATTCAGTACAGCCTTTCCTATAGGTTCTGGTTCTTTTGAGAACATTGGATTGCCTGCCCCACAGCAACACAGGAATCAGTGCCTACTTCACTTCAGGATACTTATTTTTTATATGCAGGGAAAGGTGGGATCTGAAAAGGAGGCAAAGGATGCTTATATGTATATTTTTTTAAGTTTACATTAATGAAGGGCACATTCATAGCCCTGTCATTTACTGATCCCTAAAATCACTTTTCCAATTTTCTTCCTCCCTATCTTCTTCGGATGATCACAGACTGTGATTCTGTGATTCTGTATCGGTTCCTCATTCTCTTCCAAAAGTTTTCGTATGATTCCACATCACTCTGTCAGTCTCCCTGCTACTCCCGTTTTCATAAAACATGTCAATTACTGAAGAACTGATTTCCCATTTGCCTTTAGTCTATCTGATATTTTTCAGTCTGGTTTCTCCCTCCATGCCACTACCTTGATCCAGACCGTCAATGTCCCTCCGCAGATTAGCATGTTACCGCCTTCACTGTCTTGATTATCTCTTGCTACTCAGCTCTGTCTTTCAGCTTTCATGAATTTCCCCTTTCTTTATCCCTGTATTTTAACAACCCTACTAGCAGCTTCAGCTTCTGAGGGTGTTTATCATGTTGGTAACCTCAAAATATTTCCCTTTGTTTCTTGATTTAAGTTTCAGAATTAAGATCCCTCTTTCTTCTTTCACTGAGTGACATAGTGATCCTACAATTTTGGCTGCCTCTGTAATGTGGAGAGTCCCTAAACATACACCAGACATTTCTGCTGCTCAAATCTTCCAGAGCTAATCAGTTTGCAAAGATGTTCCCTGGGATATCTGCCTGCATTTCAGATGAGCACTCCAGAAATGACTGTCACAATTTAAAGTCTTGCTACTGCTCTAATCCAGAAAAGGATAAAGATACTTTCAAGATTTCAGTGATGGGAGATAGCAACAGAGTAGTCAGCCTTGTACTTAATCGGATGGAAACAGTTTACGCATTCAAGAAAGCAAAAATAAGTAATTCCTCTTTGAAAACAGCAAATTGGCAGGGAGTTGGAAGATGATGGAGATGATCTTGTTTAAGCATATAAACCAGGATAACATATCCACTTCTTGAACTGATGCAGGAGGACAAGTTTTTTGTTTGCTTGGTTTTTTAAGATTACACTAAAAATTTAGCAGCCAAATCATGTTGCAAGTTGCATCTTTGCAGTCAGGACAGAGGAGTATAATATTTTTATCTTTGCCGATGGATTAGAGATCACTTTCTTCATGCTGCCATAGACAAGGAATGTTAAATATTTAGCCATTCCTTGTACAGGTGGACCTTAAAAAAAGGAGGGGGAATCTGGAGATCTGTCCTGGCTGTTGGCTGGAGTTACAGGGAGGAGGTCACGGTGTTCCACAGTGGAACTGAGGAGAGGGACTTTTTGATACTGTCAACCTGATGAAAGGAGAGGTAAAGAGGAGAAGATATGGTGGTAGTTATGGAAATCCAAGCTCACTTTTAAAGAGGGTAGGTCCCTTATTTTTGTCATGAGGGATGCAGTGTGACAGAAATCAAAGGGAGACACAAGAGTTACTGAAGTTGGGAGGGAATGACAGGATTTGTTGCAACTTCACCTGAGGCTTCATTTTTTAAATACAACTTCACTTGCAATCTAATTATGGCATAAACTTTGCTACCACACGGTAACTTCTAAAGCACTTCTGCTCCTGCCCAAACCATACTTACAGTTTATGTAATCACTGCATGTACATCATGTGGCAAGTCAACTGTCTATGTGTCAGGCACAAATAGCAGAAGATACCTGTGTAATGTGTATTATAAGATTCTGTCTCTCAGGAACTGCAGAGATGTGTAAACATGCTAAAATTGAACGAAACAAAATCCTCCGTAGTTCTCCTTCTGTTCCTTGGAGGTAAGCATAGCTACCAGGAAAGGAAGAAAAAGGAAGAGCCAAACCCCAGCTGTCTCTGGTGTCATCTAAGCTGTTTGTGCAAGTGCATTTCCTCTTTGATGTTCTTGGCAATGGCAACTAACCAGCTGGGATACGTGTCAGCTTTTTTTTCCGGGGAATGGAAGGGAGGAGGGACATTCATACACATATACACTCTTGTCTCTGGTCTCTTTTGGGAAGCAGCAATTAACAGCTGAGAGGTTTTTAGAAGTTTCTTCCTAAATTACATCTGATCTGCTTGGCTCCTTTTTAAACAGTAGAACAAACCTTAATGGGCTCATTTTCAGACCAAAGGGCTGAAGGCAATAATTTCACGAGGAAACAAATTAAATCATAATTCTGAACCTTTGGCCTAGGTCATGTAAGGCTAGTTTTAACCGTGGGCTCACTTTAAACATGGTTCAGACAGCAAACGCCAGGAAACCATAGGAACATAGTACCTACCACAGGTCTACCATGATTTACCAGTCATTCAGCAGCATGATTGCTGGTGCTGTAGCAACTTTGTTATTGGTCACACAAATAACCTTACAGCTAACACACCTGCTGTATTTATCCAAGAAGAAGTTTCACCTGGGACAGCAGCATAAATATGACTTTTGACTGAGGTAATGATTTTGTTTTCTTTCCAAACCTATACGGCTGCGACCCATTAAGACCTGGACACATCAGTGAGACTTCTGTCAATGTGCTGCTTTTCATGTCAGTCCTTTATAAGCATACGAGCTCTATGGCTCCTTAATTCTGAGTACCTATCTTAGTTACATACATTTTATGACTTTCTGCAGCTCTGAGAAATTCAGAATGGCAATAACTTTCCCAATGAACAGTTTTGTGCAAACTTTGTATCAAAATTTATCAGGGCTATACAGAAATGTTCGGTAGCAGTCACTTGACACATGTTCTATTTCCAAGAAATAAACATTACCGATTGAGTAAACAAAATGTTTTTCTTTCCTTTCATCTTTTGAATATAGAAATAGAAAATAAAATGTAGGACTGTGTGAAATAGTAGATACTATAATCAATCTACTCGTATATCTCCTTTCCTTCTCTCATTTCTTAAACCCTAGTAAAGTGGTATCTTTGCATCTTATTCCCCAGCTGCAGTATACCTCCTAATCTATCAAACTAATCAGGCATCCTAAAGTTTTTTTCTCAATTTATCTATCATGTCAGACAAGAAGCATTGGACTAGCATACACCCATCACACAGTGCACTAAAAATCAATGGAAAGTAACCCTGTTTACCGTACCATTTTACACGGAGTGTAGTTAACGTACTGTCATTCAGTAAACAAAGTACTTTGTAATGTAGAATATATTAATTTGCTATAAGGTATTTCAAAATAAGGTGATATATTTCAACACTTTTCTTAGTGCCACCATTACAGGGATGAAGAGACTGTTTTTTGATAGATTGAGCAGCACATAGCAAATCAGAAGTTACTTTTGCTGGTTGCTCTTTTAATGAGATGTATCACACAGCTTGGATAAATTATCTGCTATGTGGAACAACTTATCATGCCAGAATATACAGTATATTGTCATGGTTTTTTTTCTTTTTTTCCTCTTCTTTTTTTTTTTTTTTTTCCTTTACTTTTTGATTCTCTGGTATTCTGATGAATTATTTGCAGCATTTCCTTCTCACTGCTGCTAGAATAATCAAGCTATGTTTCTTGAACATCAGTCTATCATTTTCATCGACTTCTTCTGTTGTCAGAGACAGGGAGGAAGGAAAAAAAAACACTGTTTAATTTCACAAGACATTCTTCTGTTTCCTTTGCTCCTTTGTTTCTTTGCTTCCTCTGCTTTCTTTGTTACAGCTTTTAACTTAGAGAAGACTTTTAAGTTTCTCCATTTCAGTGTAAGCTAATGAAGCCTCATTATTTATTTATTTTTTTAAATGAACTGTAGTTTCACTACCGTGGTCCTCTGAGCTTTAGATGTTATCTCGTCTGTAGCATCAATTGATCATCTTCAGGATTATATTTCTCTCTACATATAGAATATGCCTAAGATTTGTGTGTGCGTGTGTTTGTTGTTGTGGTTTGTTTGTTTTTACTTTTGGCAACCAGAAAGCAACTGTTCGATTCTCATGTTATCCCATTTAGCAGGATTTCAAGCGTAATTACTTTGGAGAGTCTGTGACCTATTTCAGCCTCAGTTTCCTAGTTTGACACAGTGGGAAAAAATGTTTATTTATAACCATCCACATCTGAAAATGTTCATCTCTAATGGAACAATTAGGATTTCGATGCATATGCAAAATCTTTATATTTCAAATGAATATTGTGGCAAATGATCAAGACCAGCCTATAGGAGGTTTTCTTACAACACAGTATTTTATTAGCATTTTTACAGCATGATCATTTGGGAGGAATTTCACTGTTTTCAAATTACTGAAGTTCCCTGACCCACTGGAATTGTTTCTACATCCATCTGAAAAGACAAATGGATGTATTCCTTGGATAAGTTTACTACATGGGTCTGTGGAACATTTTTGAAGCTGGGATGCTTCCAGCTGACCCAATCCTTCTAAGAGCATCCAGAAGTAACTGAAGTCACCTCGATTGTTTGTGTGAGGTTTCTTAGGGTATAGGCTATGTTTGCATGATTCTTCTGAATTTAGCACCAAATATTTCACTGCAATCTAATCATACATTTTACAAGTCTGTGGACATTATATTTTCCTGTCACCTTCTACTCTACACCATGAAATTTTTCTCTTCCTAAGATTTCCTTTACTGTGTTCTAGTCTGACCACATTAAGATTTCACATTTTCATATCAGTAATTCTACCATTTTATTTTATTATTTTTTTTTAATTTTATTTTATTTTTCCTAGGTTCACTATCATAAACATTTAACTACACTGAGGAAACTGATGTTTATTTTCAGGTAGATAATAGTATAATTCATATCATGACCCTTGCTTATTCAGCAGTCAAGCTATCAACCTATTGTTGTTGAAAACATAGATAAAGACCTAAACACAACTGTGGCTCTGTGATAAAAATTATTCTAATTTCTGAGAATATTTATCACTGTGCAAGTCAGATACGTAGTGCTTTCATAGTCTTCCAGGCAATAAAGTCCAATTTTATTCCTTTTTGCAAAATTTAATCCCAAGTAACAGAACTGAAGCAGGACACAGCCCAAGAGGACACAACTGCTTCACCAAATGCCAAGTATTACAGCACCCAGTCTGGCCCATAGAAGCGTGTCAGGTCAGTAGCATGGTAAAAGATCCTATGCCATTGAGTCATCAGCAGTGGAATTTCCCAGATGACTTTTTGTAAGTGGAGGAATGGTATGTAAATTAAACGAATCCATCACTGTTCAAATGATAGTCACGACCAAATCACAGAATCACAGAATCACAGAATTTCTAGGTTGGAAGAGACCTCAAGATCATCGAGTCCAACCTCTAACCTAACACTAACAGTCCCCACTAAACCATATCCCTAAGCTCTACATCTAAACGTCTTTTGAAGACTTCCAGGGATGGTGACTCCACCACCTCCCTGGGCAGCCTGTTCCAATGCCTCACAACCCTTTCAGTAAAGAAGCTCTTCCTAACATCTAACCTAAAACTCCCCTGGCGCAACTTTAGCCCATTCCCCCTCGTCCTGTCACCAGGCACGTGGGAGAACAGGCCAACCCCCACCTCTCTACAGCCTCCTTTAAGGTATCTGTAGAGAGCGATAAGGTCGCCCCTGAGCCTCCTCTTCTCCAGGCTGAATCAGCTCCTCAGGCTCCTTCAGCCGCTCCTCGTAGGACTTGTTCTCCAGGCCCCTCACCAGCTTTGTCGCCCTTCTTTGGACCCGCTCAAGCACCTCGATGTCCTTCTTGTAGCGAGGGGCCCAAAACTGAACACAGTACTCGAGGTGCGGCCTCACCAGAGCCGAGTACAGGGGGACGATCACCTCCCTAGCCCTGCTGGTCACACTATTTCTGATACAAGCCAGGATGCTGCTGGCCTTCTTGGCCACCTGAGCACACTGCTGGCTCATATTCAGCCGACTGTCCACTATCACTCCCGGGTCCTTCTCCGCCTGGCAGCTCTCCAACCACTCATCTCCCAGCCTGTAGCTCTGCTTGGGGTTGTTGTGCCCCAGGTGCAGGACCCGGCACTTGGCCTTGTTAAACTTCATGCAGTTGACCTCAGCCCATCGGTGCAGCCTATCCAGATCCTCCTGCAGAGCCTTCCTACCCTCGAGCAGATCGACACACGCACCTAACTTGGTGTCATCTGCAAACTTACTGAGGGTGCACTCAATGCCCTCGTCCAGATCATTGATGAAGATGTTAAAGAGGACCGGCCCCAGCACCGAGCCCTGGGGGACGCCACTAGTGACTGGCCTCCAACTGGACTTGACTCCATTTACCACAACTCTCTGGGCCCGGCTATCCAGCCAGTTTCTAACCCAACGAAGCGTGCGCCAGTCCAAGCCAAGAGCAGCCAGTTTCTTGAGGAGAATGCTGTGGGAGACGGTGTCAAAAGCCTTGCTGAAGTCAAGGTAGACCACATCCACAGCATTTCCCTCGTCCACCCAGCGCGACACTTTGTCATAGAAGGAGATCAGGTTCATCAAGCAGGACCTGCCTTCCATAAACCCATGCTGACTGGGCCTGATCGCCTGCTTGCCCTTCAAGTGCCGCATGATGACTCCCAAGAGGATCTGCTCCATGAGCTTCCCTGGTACTGAGGTCAAACTGACAGGCCTGTAGTTCCCCGGGTCAGCCCTCCGGCCCTTCTTGTAGATGGGCGTCACATTCGCTAGCCGCCAGTCAGCTGGGACCTCCCCCGATAGCCAGGACTGCTGATAAATGATGGATAGTGGCTTGGCCAGCTCCTCTGCCAGTTCTCTCAGTACCCTTGGGTGGATCCCATCCGGCCCCATCGACTTGTGCACATCCAAGTGCCGTAGCAGGTCACCAACCAGTTCTTCGTGGATGGTGAGGGCCACATCCTGCTCCCCATCCCCTTCCACCAGCTCAGGGTACTGGGAATCCAGAGAACAACCGGTATTGCCGCTAAAGACTGAGGCAAAGAAGGCATTGAGCAGCTCTGCCTTTTCCTCATCTCTTGTAACTAAGTTTCCCCCTGCATCCAGTAAAGGATGGAGATTCTCCTTTGTCCTCCTTTTTGTGTTGATGTATTTATAAAAGCGTTTTTTGTTATCTTTAACGGCAGTAGCCAGATTGAGCTCCAGATGAGCTTTGGCCTTCCTAATTTTGTCCCTGCACAGCCTCGCTACATCCTTATAGTCCTCCCTAGTGGCCTGCCCACTTTTCCAAAGATTATAAACCCTCTTTTTTCTCCTAAGCTCAAGCCACAGTTCTCTGTTCAGCCAGGCTGGTCTTCTTCCCCGCTGGCTCGTCTTTGGGCACATGGGAACAGACCGCTCCTGCGCCATTAGGATTTGCCTCTTGAAGAGCGCCCAGCCTTCCTGGACCCCTCTGCCCTTCAGAACCGCCTCCCAAGGGACTCTACCAACCAGTGTCCTGAGCAGCCCAAAGTCAGCTCTCCGAAAGTCCAGTACAGTGGTTTTACTGGTTCCCTTCCTGGCCTCGCCAAGAATAGTGAACTCCACCATTTCGTGGTCACTCTGCCCAAGACAGCTCCCGACAATCACATCCTCCACCAGTCCTTCTCTGTTTGTGAAGAGAAGGTCTAGCAGGGCACCACCCCTGGTAGGCTCACTAATCAGCTGCGTCAGGAAGCTATCTTCCACTTTCTCCAGAAACCTCCTAGACTGCTTTCTCTGGGCTGTGTTGTGCTTCCAAAATCAATGTGGACTTCCAAAATCAATGTGGACTTCCAATGTGGGCTTCCAAAATCAATGTGGACTCAAATCACAAGGTTTCCTTTCTGCTACCTCCCACCACAGTGAATCAGTGTTTCCTATCACACACATTTATTTCTGGAAAAGTCATGAATAAATCTGTGGGAGGGATAGAGCAATTATATCTTTCCCCCTTCTTTCTTCTTTGTAATATCCTCTTCAGAGCATGGCTTATTATTCCCCTGTGCCATATGCTCAATGTGGCTCTTAAAAGCTCAAGGAAAAAGGTGTTTACTTTGTTAGAATTCTTTGTATGATTTACTGTACTCCTTTGTTATTCCTCCAGGTAATTTAAGAGTATATTTTCAATAACTACAACAACGCATATTGAATTTAGTGTATTGTATATATTAGGGTATTCATTTAGTGTTTTGTACCATCTTATACAGTTTCAACTTTATACATGGATTTTTTGATTTTTATTTTTTTTTTCCTAGTACAGCAAGTACTGCATCTTCAGCATTAAACATTTGCTGCTCAGGATGCCTTTTGATTCTGTTCCATTCAAAAGGAATTCAGCACTCATTTAACCTTATATCCAATACACAGGGAGAACTGGGGGTATGTTGAGTAACCGGATATTCTGCAATCATTGCGTATTCTTCCTGACCTCTAAAAAGGTCCTATAGGTTAGTTTGTCTATTTGATCATTATATTTTTAATGCTGATGTGACTAATTAGGTTTCAAATTGGTCCATTCTTGCTAAAAATCTCATGAGGATGAACGTAACTGCTTTTGTAGCCAGACTAAAACTTTTTCACTTTTGACCATAAGGCTCATCTCAAATGTGACTGTTTAGACATCCATTTTCTAAGCCACGATAAATGTAACAAACATAGAAATGCCCATAGAAATACTTTATTATAAACAACTTCTTCTGTAATTATTTTTTCACTTTGTAGACTGCAGATTAAACTAGAAGTTACAATAAGCTGTGGCAACCTTAGTGAGCAGAATATAACATGTAAGAAAGGCTCCATGGTTAGATAGAAGATGCAGTTTGTTCAGTACGCTATCCTGATTTTGGCTTCAAATATATTTTTGCAGAAAAGGAAAAAGAAAGACAGGAAATATAGCATGACTGTGATGGACACTATTCTGACCATATGCTACATATTTTGATATTAAAGTTCACAGTAAAGATACGTGGTTCTGATCCAAAATCGTCTGAAGTGAGCTTCCAATGGTATTCATTTGTTTAGATCATAAATAGGATTGGTACAGCATAAATAATTTGCATGGCTTTGCTCTTTGTAAAGAGGAATAAAACTGTGGACAGAGAGATGTTTCATTGTATGATAGTGTGGAATTTACTAAATATTTTTTGAACTACCAGAAAAATAATCCTCCAAAAAGCTCAGATTTACAATGTAATCTGTAAGCATGCATTTAATGAGTGAATTACAAATCACACTTCATGATCTTTGAATCATGAGCGCCTTTTGGAGATAGAAGAGACAAAAAATCATAAATTTGAGCCAGCCAAAAATATTTTTATATGTGATTCAACATATATTCATAAGGCAGCTAGACTTAAAATATGTAGAATATAGGTTACAATTAACAAGCAGAAAACCAGTTTTAAGATATATTCAAAATGAAAAAATAATTGCTAAATTATGCAAATTTTATGATAGACCAGAAAAACAAGTAGATTTTTATTTAATTATCACCTTTTGCTGACTCAAGTATGTTAATCACAGGGAGTCCTAATAGTTCTATCAGACTTTACTAATGTATCCAAGTAAAATGAACTAAATAATTAAATGTCTAAATATTGATTTTAGATGTTCCAGGTAGTAATAAAGTTTTGCTCTCTACTTAGCATGGGTTAAACTCTGGTTTGGATACCTTCCTCCTTTTGGGTTGCTGCTTGAGACTGAGCAAATAGGTTATAACATGATGCTGGCAATTGTAAATGCATCCTCATTGGCTTAATTCTTGAGAGATTCTCATTATTTCTATTTCCCAATAACTGTTGTAGGAAGCTGGATTATAATTTCCCAAAGTCTCTACATTTACATTCTGGTTGCAATGTTTTGAAAAGGTTGGCACACGTATGCTGGTCTGTAAGGTGGCTGAAGAGTGGAAAAGGAAATTGATGTTTGTGTTTGTAAAGCCCTCATCACTTGGACGTCTTGCTCTGGGAGGAGGGTGAGGACCACTGCTGTTATCCCAGCCTGGACAATGAAAGGCCAGACACAAGAAAGGATCTATCCTTCCATGACTGGGACTAGGGAAGATCTGTTCCTTTCCAACTTAGTTCTCTGAACAAAATCCTAACAAAATCCTACTTTTAACTCATGTTTTCAGTCAGTCTGGAAATTTATTTCATACAAAACCATTGGAAACAGTTATGGGGGAGTGCTGTTGTGAGCAAAACCTCCTAAACTCTTCACTTTTCCCAGCTTGTTTGACTTCATGTTTTGTCCAGCACCTGCTTTCTGTTACCCTACCTCCAACTCAAGTACATGACTACTGCTGCTAGTAATACTAGCACTTTCTTCCAAGTCACACAGTGTCCTTGTCATATTCAACTGCCATTACTTCTGTGTTAAAATCACTCGTCTGCTATTCAAATAACACAGGATTTCCTCATGGTGCCATTTTTAAGAGTCAAGTTAGAGAAGACGTCCCATGTTATCTCTACAACCAGGAAGAATAACTAAGTTTTCCTATAA
Organism: Oxyura jamaicensis; assembly: GCF_011077185.1. Lineage (NCBI taxonomy): Eukaryota > Metazoa > Chordata > Aves > Anseriformes > Anatidae > Oxyura > Oxyura jamaicensis. Next base: position 60,199,012 of record NC_048897.1, on the reverse strand, counting down.
TAGTATGAAAGGAGTATTCCAATCTTACATTATATTGATAACCGCATACTAAAATACCCATATTGTGCCATCACCTTTGACATGCAGACACATATTGAAGCCTAATTTTACATGCCCGCATTTCTGCTAACATTGAACTGAATACAGAACTTCTTCCAAGCTTGGTGATTTTGTGTGAAGATTATGAAGGCTTCATTTTTTTTTGTCTGCTTCACAGTGAGGAAGGAATCTAATTTCCTTTTTCCTTGAGGAATGAAGGATTATGAATCGTTGATCCAGGGATGTTCTCAACTCCATGTATAATTTACAACCTCATCAGAAAAAGAAGGAAATACATTCAGTACCACCTCGCTCATTAGCACTTAATGATCTGTGCCTTGATCGTGACAAGGGAGGCCCCGATTCATGTCACAGACATTATGTGTCCGTTATTGAGCAAAATGCTGATGCATGCAATTAGCTAGTCAGGTGGGGCAATCCATAACTAAATGTGCATGTATGTGTGTCTGTATAGGTACAAATAAATTCCCTTTCATTTTTGGATGTCCATCCTGAGACTTTTATTGAGTTAATTATTCAGGACTGGGGAACACCCCATGTGTTGAGGTCATAGAAGAGGCAACTGTAGGCTGTGGTAATGGTCTTGGAAGATGCTGTGCAGAAAGAGACCAGGAGCATGGCTTCAGCTTGAAACAGTTAAAACTGTGGTAGTGTTGAGTAGTACTAGGAACTGAAACATTTCTGATTTGAATCTGCACAACCCATAGATGAGGGCTGGCTTTGTCATTCGTGGAATTATTTTATAGTTTTATCACAGTATGAAATAGACAGAAACACAACTGATTGAAACAACAGGAGAAACATTAACTGTCACCTCGATAGTAGAGGAGAAGGGGGGTCCAAAGACACAACAGACATAAACTGTAAAGTGGTGATACACATAATTTCAGTGGATGAAGGGTCACTTTCTCTTTACCCCTGAGCTTCACACTGGGCCAGGATATTTCTTTATAATCAGAACCACCATCGACATTTAATATTTATTACATTAGTTTTCAAGTGTGCAGAGGCTCAAGGTAGAGCTGTTATTAGATGAGTGTCATTATCTCAGTTTTATAAACAAACAGGTTATTACAGAGTTCTGTGTCTTCCAACTTCCACCACACAGTGTTCTTCAGTGTGCCTCAAACAATAAGCTGCCAGCTCCACGGAAATCTCTTGCAACATTCAGTAGTCAAAATTGGTATAGAGTTCACAGGAAGTAGAAGAACGTATAATGCATAGAAACAATGTTTTAGGCATTTATATTAGACTTCTAATGGAAAAATTAAAAAGTAATGCTGCTTTGCATTGCAGTTACTGCTCATCAACAGTATGTCTTTATTTCTGGCATATGAAGGGTAGTTTCCATAGCAGCAGCATCTGTAGCACTAAGCAACATGGAAAATGATTTTTTTTTCTGTTATTTTGCAGATTAGAAGGGTAAAATTTATGGAAATAGGGGAAAATAGATACTACAGAAATGTAATCTTCAAAACCTGATTTTCCTTTCTAGAAATCTGAAAGTGCAATGGAATAAACAATTCTTGCACTTAATTCCTGCTTGTATAAGCCTTATATGTGGCTTAACAAATCTGTAAAGCAGGATTTTGTTTGTTTGTTTATTGATTTTTATTTTTATTTTTAACTGGAAAGTTGCAGAACTACTTCATTTCACCTCCTCATATGGTAATATTTCTTTGCTGGTGATTCCTTCACTAGTGGCCAAAAGTGAGTAGCAATTATGGTCTGTATTGCACTGAGACTGTATATTTATATTTCATTCATTTTTGTATTAACAGCACTCAAAATATGCCACAGATAAATACTGTATGCAAGAAATGTGTGCTATTTACTCAAATCGATTATGATTTTTAGCTAAATTCTTAAAGGAGGGGAATACTTTGCTTTTGTCATGTGCACAGAACTTAAAAGTACAACTATGTATTCTAAAGAATAAATTTCAGAGCAATACTTTTATCTCTTAGACACAGAAACATAATGGGACAGGAACAAAGACTAAAAGGTATTGCAGAGAGTAGGTATTTCCTACTTTCTTGTAGGAAAGCTTGAATCAGAATTAGAACAACAACAAAATCTTGTTCTCAATGTTGCTTGTCTCATTTATCAAAATAACATTTTTTCTCAGTATGTAACAGTAAGACTCTAATTTCAATTATTATTTTGATATTGAGAGTTAAAAGGTGAGACAGTTGCATAAACCACCTCTGAAATTTCCTTCCTGATGGAAGAACTTTATACAAACTTAGATTAAATTACAATACATACATAATATATTTTAATATATTTATATAATATTATTATTATTTAAAGTACGTATCTTAAGGAAAGCTTAATTGCAAAGCCTTTTAACGTGAACTGAAGAGAAAGCTGTATAATATTGAGGATGGGTATGCTGGGAAAAGTTGGCAAGTCACTGGTGAACAATTCTTTTCAGAATAATTTTGACTTCCATATTTGGGTCAAATGTATTGTGCAGATGCTCCTCTGTGGTGGTTTTTATTTTACTAGAAAAAAAGGAATTTACAAATGGTATTTTTATTGGAGCTTTGTTCCTAACTCCTTTAAACACTCTGGAATTGTCTTTAGTGACACTTCAAAAATATTTCTGTTTTCCATTTTGCAACCCTTCCTACTGACTAACGCTAAATATTAAGCATCATGTCTATAATCATCTTTTAACAACCTTAACTGGCTACATTTTGACTTTAAGAAATAGCACACATCCTTCAGGTTTCATTTATAAAGAATAACTATTAGATAAATCAAGAATAAATATTCTTTATTTGTTCCGTACAGAAGACGTACTTTTCTTAAAACAGATTTCTACCTCTTTGTAATGTACTCTGGGAATGTATGGATGAAGAAAATCTTGAGGAGCTTCACAAAGGGTATATAGAGAATGAAAGAGTGTCTGTAAAGCTGGTGTGCTCTGTAGGAGCCTGTTTAGACATGCCTGGTGCAGTGTTATCCCAGCAGATGCATTCCAGTGTATGGGATTCCAGGGTGCTAGGGCTTTGCTGCTTCCATGCGTGAGCCCAGACTTAAGGACTTTTAGCAGTTTTTCCTTCCTTCTCTTTAAGCTTGCATTGACACTTTACTCCCATTCACAGCATTTTATTTTCTTGGAAATTCCTGAGAAGTTAGACACATTTAAAGTAAGCAAAGCAAAGCAAAACAAAACAAAATTGTACCATATTTTGATGCATGGATACAAGCTGCTAGCTCTCATGTTTGCTTTTAAACCCAATAACTTTTCTGCAGTCTTATGTCTTGTTTAGCTGAGCAAGTAAGTTTATTGGGTTGCATCGTGTTAGGAAGACATGAGTTTCCCTATGTTGTTTAGCCCTGATTTTTTTTTTTTTTTCACCGTTTACCTTATTGCATACTTTCTGTTACTCTTTGTTTTCTACAAATAGCTTATCACCCAAAGGAGAATCAAGTAATATAGTTGTTTGTTAGTCTGAGTACATACTATGATTTATAACCAAACCCTGTGTAGCACAAAAAAAAAAAGTATGCCTAAGTCTAATATGAAGCTTGACTGACTCTTCATTTGAATAGAAATATTCTTGGGCATGTCAGTTGTAGCTAATAAAACTAAGCACTCAGTGCCTCGTGCAACAAACCTCAAAGCTATAGGAAACTTCTGCAGAGCTTGTTTGACACGTGTTGATATATATTCACAGACTGAAGTACTTGAGTCAGTTAACAGGTTATGTCGTGTGTATCTGAGGCAGAGAAGAAAAAGTTTTACATCTTTGATGGTGATTTAGACAGTGCCCTTAAGTGTTTGGTAAATTTACATTATTATTTCTTTTTGTTAGAACTCATGAAGGAAGAGGGAATAATTGCTTTTACAGCCACTTTAAAGACCGGGGCTTGAACTGTAGATTATACTGAAAATTTTACTGTTAGAAGAGTTCTATTGTTACTTCCTTCTTTGCTTTCACTCCTTCTTTCCAAGCTCTCTTCATCTATGAATCTGCTAACAGAGTACATCAAGAGATAATTGCATTAATTTGCACAAGCTTACAGTACTTGCAGGTAATATGTCATCCCCAAATCACTAGAGATGGTTTACTAATGCAGAATCTGTATTATCATAGGGCAACTTTAGACTATGAATATCATGTTTTCCTTCATGTTTCATCATCCATCTACTTGCAAGAATATAACCTTAGAGCAGAGAGTGACAATATCTTCCTGCATCAGGAACTTATCAATGCAAGAAAAGATGAAGAATAAAGTTTTAGGAATGGTTGAGTCATTATTCCCCGGCCTTTTATGACATATTAAGGTGACTCCTCAGTCTTGTTCTAACTTACATTTCTGGTTGATACCCATGGCTCCAGAAAGCACTTATGTCATCGAAAAAATAGTTTGATGAAATTTTAGATGAAATTTTACTTTTCCTCCATCTTCTCCATTCCTTCATGGGTTTAGCATTATCCATATGCAGGACAGGAAAGAGCTTCTGACAAAGGCACCTATTTCAGATGAATGATTGCACTGCTTCAGATCAAACAAATCTGTTAATTCTGATCTTGGTGGTCTCACAAGTATCTGCTGCTTTAATAGCAGCAGGTAAGGACACAGCAAGTGCATGGTGATAACTCCCCACTTCTTTCCTCCCAGAGTTTGGCAGCCTGCAGTGGAGCTGGGTGTTATCACTGTATCTTTTTATTTAATACTCTTTAGTAAATGCTTCATTCATGAATTTGCCTAATAGTTTTCCAAAACCATTTATGCTTTCCACTTCCACAATATCTTTTGGTGATGAGTTTCACAGTTTAATTACATGTTATATTTATATTTATATATATTTAAAAAAAAAAAAAAAGTGTTAAGTTGTGTTTGTTTTAAATTTGCAGCTGAAAATTCCATGGAATACCTCTAACTCCTTACACTGAGCAGTAATTTCCAATTCCCTTCTGCATATCATTCATACTTGTATGTATCTCTGTGGTATCTCTTAGCTGTTTCCTTGTGAGCTAGTCCATTTAATTTATTTTTAAATGGAAATAATTTGAGATCTCTGATCATCCTCTTATCCTCCTTACATCTTCTTTAGTGCTACTGTATTTTACCCATTCTTGAGATGGGGGAACAGAATTGCATGAATGCCATGTTTTTCTTTAATAATATTTAGTTTTTTAAAGGTTTTCTGTCCTAAGCTTTTAATGCTTTCCAAATAATTCCTGATGTTCTATTTGCCTTTTTAGCTGCTCCTGAGCAAAGTGGATGTTTTTATAGAAGTATCATTGTAGATCTGCAATGACTTAAGATGTCTTTCCTGGTTGTTTATAGCTAAATTAGCAGCCATCACATGGGAAGCATAGTTAGGGCTTTTATTTTTCCCTGTATAGATCACTTTGAACTTATCAAATTGAATTCTATCAAGCAGTTTATCATGTAGTCATTCCATATTTTGAGATATTATACAACAATTTGTGATCACCTTTTTGTTTTCTTCTTTCTTTTTCTTTTGATCATATATTTTGAGTATTATTTTTTTCTATCAAAAATATCTAACTTCTCTGCTATTTTTACAAATCTTTTAAGAACACATCAAGAAGCATGGACCACTGTATGATCCCACTGGTAACTCTTGAACATTGTGAAAACTGACTGTGGAGTTCTGTCTTTCACACTCGTTGAAATATAGACATAGATGCCACTTATTGATGCTTTCCTCCTTTGAAACTCTTTTAAGAAAGAGCCTCTGGTGAGAGACTTTGCCATAAGGCTGTTAGAAACTCAGGTATATACTATATATCAACTGGATTACTGCTATCGACATGCTCATTGACTCCTTCATTAAGCTAATAGATTTGTGAGGCTTGACTTTGATTTACAAAAATGTCTTGACTGTTGCCCACTGTATATTATTTACTAACTTGCCTTTGTATTCTAGTCTCTATTGTATTTCCACCAACATGTCTGTTGTGTAAATCAGATTTACTGCTCTGTAGCTCCCTAGAATCTCCTGGAATTTTATGGAGAATTTGCTTCACATTTGATACCTTTGATTTTTTTGCTATTTAAGCTAATATATGTCAACAACCAAAATATCAAATCCATACTTGCATTTCTTTAGAACTGTTGGACGAGTTCTGTCTGTTTGTGGCAATTTGCTATTGTTCATTCCATGATTTTTTTCCAATAACCTCTTCCACTGGTTTAACAGTTTTAGAAAAAATCCTCTGATGTATTCCTCATAAAAAGGCTCCTCTAGGGCAACTTCTCCAACTCCTTCCTTTTGCATTTTTGTGCGGATAGTTACTTTAACTTTTCTGCTCTATCCTATCACTCCTTGACTGTTCTTATTACACTTCTCATGTATAAGTCTTACAGGATCTTTAATAATATTTTGTTTCAGATTAATTTTAAATAGTTTTATTAAAAATTCTTGTAGCTTATAGGCATTGCTTTCTATTTAACTCTGACCATTTCAGGAATTTCAGTAGTTTTTAAAATGCTTTGAGGAGTTTTCTTTTTTTCTTTAATTTTTCTTTTTTATTATTATTATTATTTTTTTCTTTTAAACCTCTATGATGCTTTTGCTTAAATAAAGTCCTCCTGACACCCTTAAAATTGTTGTCCTTTTCACTGCTGCTTTTAACAAAGAGATTTCCTTTTAACAAACTTCTTCATTTGTAGACAGCTTTTCCTTCTGAAATGAATAACTGCTGCGTTAGAAATTTTGTTTCAATGTTTTGCAGTTCTTTACAGCACAAATATTTTCCCTTTCATAGCAATGCATAGGAGACCAAACTAATGCAGACTCTGTCTCACAATCATATATGAAAAATATTCATACTCATTCCATTGGGAATATGTCATGACTTCTGAAGTATCTGCTAACTTCTGATTCTCCACCGTATTTCAAGGTCTTTATATCTATAAAAATGAATACATAACAGTAGCAATTTATTTGACAATGTTAAGGCTCATTTTCCATACATAATCTAATACAACTTAAAGTGGTAGGCAACTCAAAAAGAACAGCTCTAAATTTATTAAAAGAAAAACTGTTTGAATATGACTGGAAACTTATTATATTAATTTTAAAAATCTTAAATGACTGGCACTGGCACTATTTGGTTGAAATCTTGCACATAACCATTATTTAACAGCAGTCTATGCTGCTCATATATTATTGTCATTTATAGGGGAAAATATAAATATAATCATATTCCATTCTGTTGGAATGTCTGTTTTATGAAATTTTGGACTTATCTGGAATATAATTAAAATATTGTTTTGGGATAGAAAAGTACTTAATTTCTCATTCTTTTTCTACATAATTATATTTCTTGTCTGTTTGGTTTTGGTATTTTCTTACGTAAACTTCCCCAAAAGTAATACCTTTTACTTGTGTATTTACTTACTCCATTTAAAGGTATAATGTACTGACTTCATTTTATCTTTAATTGTATTTATTCTATGGGCTGTTTATTTGATCTTGCATTTCAGATAAAGGAGTAGTGCTGGTGTTATTTTATTTATTTATGTATTTATTTTTCTATATACATTTCTGTAATGATTTCAGGGTAGAAAAAAAAACTGTCTAGTATGAAAAAAGAGCATAAATGTAGACAGCTGTATTAATGACAAATGTTTTGGAAGCCTCTTAAAATGTACCTGTAACATTTGCAAGTTCTCTATTTTTTCTTAAGGGAGTTTAGCACATTTAAAAAATGTCAAGGAGACTTGTGAATATAATTGAAGTTGTTTATACTTTTTCCTTTCTCCTGATCTAAATAAGAAGTAGCTTTACCATATACATGTAGGTATATTACTTACTGAATGCACCCTTCTCATCTCCTCTCTTTTCCTGTCTTTGATGGATGTGAAAAAAGTGGGTGTTGGATAAGAGAAATTATGAATTTGGAATAATACAAAGAAGGTTTATTGGATGGAGAAATTACTGATTAATTTATTAGTAAAAGAGAGTTGATGTGATCAGGGAAAAAAAATGAGTCATACGAACAGTAAGGGCAAGCAGAGAGAGCATCTGAACAGTGGCCTAGTGTGCAGTGCTGAATAAGCATATGAGTATTTAACTAATCCTAGAGTTAGGCATAGTGTGCAAATGACATGTAGCTCTCTGTGTGACTGCCGCTTCTTCATTTTTGAGCTGATGTTGATCTGGACGTGCATGCAGAAAAATCTGCATGTTCATACATGGATTTGCAGTGAAGAAGGTGAAAAGGGGTGAAGGAAAGAGTTAGCAGAAGTTTTTTTCTGTATTCCCATTCAAGAGTAGATACAGAAGTGCCGGTGCAGTGTTTGCATCGTTGCATATACACATGCAGTGGCTGCTTATGTTCATGGAGAGATGGGCTAGAGTGGTTTACTGAGCTGGTAAACTTTTGACAATTCTGAAAAGTTAACAGGCATTTTAAATTCTTAGTGCAAAGTTAGAGGAGATTTAAGGGAAAACACTCTTTTACAGCATTTTGTAAAGGCAATGCCCCAAAATAACCCACAAGTATCACATTTTTATTTTTATCCTCCTTAATGCAATACTTCTTAATTTCCTTTTGGCAAGCCAATTGTAATCTTTAGCTGGTAACTAATTTGGTCATAAAACACTGACCCAGATTTTCCTGGGTAATTAACAAGTCGGTCAAATCAGCAGAAGCAGGTGTGGTGTATTTTCAGTACCAGTGGAGAAAAGCAGTTAGCTGGTGTTTTAATTCTCATTTCCAGTAATGAACTATATAACATTCTGGCTGGCTAATGCAATTAGCATTGTCTCCTCCTCCCCTTACTACCTCACTTCAAAAAAAAAAAAAAAGGAAACTCAGAACAGAAATTTAGAAAAGACCAAGAATTACTGACCCTTTTTGCACTCCTCTCCTACTCATGTTATTAACCTCCTAGATTGAGCCTTTTGTAGAACAGTAATAAAAAATTTATACAAATATGTATCATGTTACAAGCTGAGACAGAAAACAATGTTTCCATTCTTCAAGCAATTAATTATTGTGATTAATGAATTCCCCCTTCTCTAAGCACAATTCTGCCAGGCAGAGCGGGCCCATTGACATATTGTAGAATTATAATGCATATCTAATTAAAGGTGACCTGAAAAGGCAGAGTGTTTAGCCTTCCCTGTCAGGACCAAGAAACTGTTAATCAGAAAGTGCTTGCTTTCCACACCACCCCACCCCTCCCTTTTTTTATTTTTGTGCTAATTTCAAATCTTCTCCCTGCATCAGTGAGCAGATGAGATCTTCAGCCAGCTTTCATCTTTCAGAAAAATGAATAGTGCAGAAAGAACATTATCAAATGAGCTGTTGAAGAAGTCAGTGAATATGTCATTGAGTGTGACTGCTTCCAGAATGAATTTAGATTTATCTCTGTTATCTCCCCTCTCCCGACTCACTCTCCACACTCTGTTTGCACACAGTCCACATGTCAGCTGGGGTGGGTCATAATGAATCATGAGGGACAGTTACTTGTAGTATAGTGACAGGTCCAATTGTGATACAACTTGTTCTGGAATTAAGTTTGTTAACATTATAAATTGTCTCATTTGACCAGAGGTTTAAACACCTAGAAGATTTTATGCATGCAATTTCTTAAAGTATTTCATTTCCATTAGGCAGCTGCTGCTTTACTGTATTTCACAAATGAAATTGTTTCATCACATCAATAGCTGCACAAAACAACTGTGACAACAAGAAGACTGTTCTTGCCCCCATCTTGCAAACAACTATCATTCAAATCAATAAACTCTGGCAACCAGATAACGCCAAGAGAAGATATTATTTAAACTCATTTTAAGCACATCTCCAAATGCTTTCACTGATGCAAACTTCTAATTCAAACCAAGGAATTTTCCTACTGTCCTGTTCAGTTTCTATAGAAATAATCCATTCAGTTAGCAGCATCTTAATTAGAAAACCAATAAATATTTTCATTTTTCTTTTCAAAGCAGGCAGTTTTACCGTATGTGATGTGAAGTTGTTGTCATAATGAAGACTTTTTTCTGCATATGATGGCAAACTGTGTGATTGAATTGCAATCTTTTACCCACAGGGAGAAAAAAAAAAAAAAAGACTAATATTTTTCTTTTCTTTTCATATGTTGTCAGTATTACCATGTAACCGAATGTGATATCAAAAAACCTGCAAAGTCAGCACACCTTCTGAAACATTTGCTGCATGCTGCAAAGCCTTTGGGTATTTCACTAGTTACCTATGAGTTCATACTTGTGATCATATTTGACTAGGCTAGTCCTACATAACAAGTCTTAGATGTTTTCAGTTAAACAAAATCAGTAAGTAGTATCACTGAAGTTTAACAGTATTTTTTTGTTAATTTATTAAAATCAGTTGGTGCAGCTGATTTATTTCTTTGTTTGTTTGTTTTTTGATCACAAGCCTCAGGAGTCAGGGAAATTTCTGCAAAGTTGTTTTCTTGGGCATTTTTCCATACGTCTGCTGTTTTGCAGGGAGAGAATTACACGGCTAGGCCTGTATTTTTCCTCAGATATCTACCAAAGCATGAATGCACATACGCACACGTGCTCTGTTCTTTTTATTTTTTTCTTCTTTTTTTTTCATACTCACACAGAGTCCAGATATCCCCTGGCAATCAGGAACAAGCCTGATCAGTTGTGGTATCTAAAGCCAACCTAAAGCCAGAACAGGTTTTGGTCCCAAAATCTGTTGCAATGGGAGAGCTACAGAGAAGCACAAGAGAAAATACTGTCAAATTGCTAATTATCAGTAGGATGCATTTACAGATTTTTTACAGCTTTACCCCAAATGATATTGCTGTACCTTTTTATTCAGGGCTGTAGTTGCAAAAATTATCTACAACCTCTTAACAAGGAAAACCTGAAGTGCTTGCTTGGGGAGCGGCATTTTGAAGTTGAGAAACTGAGACCTGGGTCAACTAAGCAATTATCTAAGAGAGGAAATCCGTGTCAGAACTGAGAGCTGGAATTTTTCCACAGCCTTTATTAAAAAGGAATCCTTCCCTTATATCTGGCCCTCCCCTAGAGTGCAAATAACTTAGGAAAGTAACAAAACTTGTAAATTAACAATCCTGAACATTATTCATCACAATATTCCCAGCCATTAGACACAAGCAACTGCCACTTGCGTATTCTTTGAAGCATGTGTAGCTATGTAAAAAACTCCTGATATAGGTGAATTTCAGCACAGATTATCTTCAAGCATTAAAAATTCTAATTCTGGTTACTTTTAAACTCAGAAAAGCTGATTTCCGAGTTACATGAAACCCATAAAATGTATGTTTTCTTTGCACTTCAAATGATCAGAATGTAGCCGGAGCATGAATTCCCCCCAGAGGAACAAGGAAGGTTTGTCATCTAGTCAAAAAAGATCACTTTCTTCTTTCTTTTCACCAGTCATTAAAGATCACTTTCTTCTTTCATACCAGCACTTTGTTTTAGACTATACATAGACGTGTGCATATACACATACACAGATGTATATGTATACCCACCTGTCTTACTCTTAAACTTACCCCAGCACAACACTTCTAACTGATAAACATGATATATCTCCTATAATGCACTGATTGCTTGATTTGATAGTGTTTTTTGCTTGCTCTTCATTTGTCTGAGCTAGGTTACTTTTACCATTTGCCTTGAGGTTTTGAGGAAGTTAACTGAGGTGCTAAGCAGTGTGTCTTCAGTCTTCACTGAGTTTTTGTGCAAGTAACGTTCTTATTAATTTCAGTGGAATTTTTGCTTGATTAAGGACTAAGGATTTCAGGATTCCACCCCCCCCCCAGCCTCAGAAAACATCAAGTAAGATGTTTATTGCAATTATGCAAGAAATAAAGCCTGCAGTAATAAACTATCACAAGCACTGATAAATCACAGAACTACAGTAAACCCGAACAGATCAGGAGACACTTAAACATGAATTGTTGTTTGTATGAGCCCTAGTGTCATCAGCGGTATTTTCCTTTCATCAGATAGTGCTGCAATTGATTGTTTTGACGGTTTTCTAGCTTTATGTTACAAATGAGAAATTTTACACAAACAATTTTACCTCAATTTAAGAGACACGGGACATGAAAATTGGCAATGAAAAAGGTAACATTTTTGTTGCTTGTAAAGTATCTTACTTGCATAATTATGGATATGACACAAATTAGATAACAAAGACATTTCTAAAGTAAGTTATCCCCCTGTTAAAATGTAAAAAAAATCAAGTTTTGTTTAATATTCCAGCATTTTATTGCAGAAAACAGTAAAAAAAAAAACTATCATGAAATATCTGAAGAGAGTTAAAGTATTTGTCATTTTCCTTATTGTTTGGTGGAGAAATAAGCGTCTTCAAAATACTGAACCAAAACAGAGGAAATGCTGAATTTTTACCCTGTGTTTTAAATACCTTCTGTGGGAAAATAAATATCAGGAAAATTCTGGGGTTGCTATTCCAATATGTACACACTCCAGACACAAAACATGTTATCTGAACTCTTAGCCCACATTAGTCCTGTGCAGAAACTTGTTCTGAAACGATGGACCTGTTCGGGTCCATGGGTGGGACAGGAAGCTGTGTGACTTGGCATGTGTAATGCTGATTGAATCTGGGCTGGAGTCTCATTTCTTACACATGTAATGTGTACTACTTTCATCTATCACCCGATACCTTTAATCAGCATGGAATTAATGCAATGAGGTACCTTAGGCAAAGACTAAGCCTTCCTTGTGCTTTAAGCTTATGAATCATCCATTTGAATACTGCGAGCTAGTTCATACTTTAGGTCATGTATAAGACAATAACTGATCATAGCTTGAAGGAGCATTCAGCTTCTGTAAGGGGTGCAGAATCAGGTCCTCTGATATTTACAGAAGAAAAAAGAAATAAAAAAGGAAAAAGAGGAGTGGGGTTTGATTTCAGTTATGTGCTTATAAATCTCAATAGTTCTATTTAATTTAGAGAAGTCACTCCAGATTTACACCAGTGCCACTGCAAATCAAAATCTGGCCCATTGTCTTAGCAAAATACACCAAGTCAATATCAGTTCATTACAGAGAGGGAGAGAGAAAGGGAATGAGAGGGAAAACAAGGATTTCGTTAGCAATGCATTCTGTAGTATAAAAGATAAAAAGGAATATCCAATTAACACACCACTATAATTGCTTGCAGACATTCTTTTTTATTTAAAGATGAAATAGCTAAGAGTTCTCATCAAAACTAGGGTCACAGCCTACATATTAAATGAAAGAAATTGATTGGGCTTTATTACACCCTGACTACTGCAAATGTGCCTCAATCACTGATTGCTATAAATTTATTCTTATAAACTACTAATTGCCCAAGTCATAATGGTAACAATGGTATAATGAAATTATCTTGATCAAGCTGATGCACAAATTTTGCTTGACAACATGAGCAGTGTGAGAAAAAAGGAAAGAAGACATGCATACAAATACATAATGTTTCATTAAAATTAAAACCAATGTTAAAACAACTGTTCTCTGAAGTATACAAAGTTCTGTATTAGAAGGGCTTCCTTTAGAAAAATCATTTAAGAAGACAGGCATTTACATTTATAATAGAATGATCTTGCATTTTTTATTTGTCTTGAAAATTAATGACTTACTTAATCACATTTGATCAAAGGAGATAAGTTGATGTAGTCATGTGTTTCTGATTGCATTAAGCCTGATCCAGAGTGGCATGATGGATATTTAATAGTCTTGCTGTCCCTCTATATCTTGTCACCATTCCTTGATATGCATGGATACTGTAGAGCACACCACAGCACAAAGCTGTACTTTTAATAGAACAGAATAAGTTCAGGAAAAAAAAAGGAAATTGTGTTGTAGCTTACATGGCAGAGCTTTTAGAAGTAGGTTATCCAGTATCAAAATACTTTCCTAAAGACAAAACCCCATGCTCTGTGCAGTTCAAATCATTTTCTCCTTTTAAAAACACATTCTGGTTCTTCTATGCTGCCTGTATTAGAAGATATCCCTCTAATAGCTTTCAAGGACTAGGCAGAGAGAGAAGCTATGTATAAGCAAAAACAGCCATCCAGAAACTGTAGGAAATTTCTAGAAGCTGGAATGCAGAGCATTGTGTAAAATGCCAAAAAGTGGTGCTATTTATACTGAGCTAATAGCTGTTTCTACAAGTGTCAGCTGAATCATTCAGAGGGAATGTTGGTATGTATGAGAAATTATTTCTGAGTAGTTCAAATGTAGTCCCAACTGTTTCAGAATTAATTGCACTGAAAAATATTTAAATTCATGTCTAATTCTTTCTCAGTATATGCAACACTATGAAAGTGGTTTTTTGTTGTTGTTGTTTTGTTTTTTAATATGGGTGGGTCTCAAAAGCAGGGCTGTGAACTTTTATACAATGCTGTAATTTTTTCATTTCTAAAACATGGGGCTCCTAAACTTGGTATAGTTAACACAGTCCTATGGGAACATAAAAACCAGAGCTGAAAGGGTGTCCCAGGGTCACTGAGCTAGGTCTGCAACCCTAGCACAAGCTGGGCGCTGTATTTGATAGGCTGCCTCCCCCTGTAGCTGCTGTGGTCTCTATTTTTTCCCTTATTGCCAGGAAGCTTTTCACTAACGGCTAACCCAACGCCCTTTTGCTGCAGTTCATACTTAGTGACACGTACTTCATCTATAGTAGCCACGGAAAAAAAAATGCTTTATTCCTTTGCTCTTTGCGATACTTTTTACCTATTGGAAACACGTGGCTCTGCACGACCTGTCCTTTGCACAGGTGTGCTGGGGCTCCTGCTTTGCAGGGCCCTACCCTGCTCCTGACCCCAGTAACTAAACCCCAGAAGCTGGCCCTGGCTTCATTGTGACTGGCAGGGCCCAGCTGTCCTACTAATCCTCGTCAGCAGCGGTGTAACCCAGAGGTGATTGCAGAGAATCAGGATACCAGAATGAAGTCCGACAGTAAAACCTGGCTGTGGCAGATGCTTTATCTGATTTTCTGTGTACGTGTGCTGCTTTCCTCGGGGTTACCCGCAGGGAGAGGGCCCCAGCACAGGCCAGCACGCGGCACACACACAGCTAGCAGTGCAGGACCACGTTCCCTTCCAGCTTCAGTGTTATCTAAGGTCTGAACCCATGACAGCTGCTTTTAAAAAATAAGTATATGCAGGGGCAGCGTGTGAGAGCTCAGGGCAGAAAACCAGCACGACCAGCCTCCAGGAGCAAACGACCTGATTGCTGCAATGCGCAGCACCTGGCGGGGCAAGGCGTGACCCGGCCACAGCCACCTGGCCACACTGATGAAAACTCGCGGCACCTGAGCTCCTGCCTGGCGTTCTCCTCCCACACACACACACCCCGGACGGGACGGGAAAGGAAAGCCCGTGAGCCCTCCGGGCCCTTCGCGCACCCCGGCGGCCCCGCAGGTAGGGGCCGGGGCTGGGTTGGGGTGCGCGGGCCTGGCGCCGCCGGGCAGCAGAGGGACGGCGCTCTCTCCCGATGCCGCCTCGCCCGCTGATCCCGAGCAGGGCCCCGAGCCGGTGGATGGTCTGCGAGCAGGTAAGGGATCAGACGTTAAACAAAATTAGCCCCTGGGAGGGGAGGAAAGGGTTTGGAGGTTGTTTAAGTTTTCCCTCCTCATCCCGGCTAGGGGTCCTCGGCCTTTCAGTCGAGGTTTTCTAAGTACGTGGTAAATTCTCTTCACCTTAGCCGATTTTTAACGCACGTTAATGGCTCTGTGGAAACGCGTGATTTCTTGAACTAACCTAGAATTTATCAGATAATTAAAAGCGACTTTTGTAACGCAATATCCAGCCACTGGGCATTCTCTGAATAAAAGTACATGTGTTGTTTTGAGCTGCCCTTACCACAAAGTGCTTGGGTTGGAAGCAGGTTTTTTAGGATTGACTTTGGGTGACTGGATTTTCTACATTGCAAATGGCTTTATTCTACAGGAGCAGAGTAATATTTTGGGACACAGAATTACTTAAAGTACCAATGCGATAAAGATTTTCTTCATTCTGTGGCACTAATTCTCTCACAACCAAGCATGTGGTAGTAGCTCACAGGACCTCACTGAATCGCATTCCTCTGTTTAGTAAACTGTTAAAACTCTGTGGTGTTAATTCAGGTGTGGGTAGTTCATGTAGGCTTTTGTTTGTTTGTTATTTTTAAGAAACACAAACACTCAAATTTAGCATTGGTTGACCTTTCTCAGTTGCTCAGTGAAAGGCCAAGGGTTGTGGAACAAGGAAACTAATTAAGCTCTGTCACTAAATATAATTTCTCATATATTAATGAGACGTCCTGTAGGTATAAGCTACTCCTGCCTCTAGGTTACACATTCTATGCAGATACGCTATGCAAACATGTATTTTAATGTTCACATTGGACCAGATTTTATTTTCCATTATATCCATTCTGCAGTTGCATAAACAGTGGATACTAAGTATTATAAATGATGTGAATATTGATGGTTACTGTTATTTGCTATCCTTCCTATTATTATTATTATTCTAATTTTGTTCTTTTTAATTTTTTCTTCTTATTATATTTTAGTCTGGGTGGGTGGAATTTCTTTAGCTTTTTTCTTGTTTTCTTTTTAAATAGGCTACTAGATGGGATTTCGTAGAAAAAAATACATTTTCATACCTGGAAGCCTCACCTTTCTTTTCCTTTCCCTTCCACTATCTTTTCTTTATTATTATGATGCTAATTTTAGTTGACTTTTTTGTTTTGCATAGTTCTGTTTCCAGCTAGCACTTAGAAGGAAAGGTATGCGTACCTGCAAGTGGTCATGTTTATAAATACAGATTTTGATAGATCTATATGAGAGAGATAGTGGCCTGCACAGAGCATAGGTGGCCTGAAAATTACAAATCCCAGAATCAATGTCAGAAGACAAGAAGTCATATAATAACACTCGCGTGGATGGTAGGGGTATTTCTGAAGTGTTAAAATCAGAACTTTAATCTGACGCCTACTGAGAAGCTAAGAAAATTCCTTAATATTATTAGTATGATCAGTGCACGATGCCTGGAATGCTATGCAGTGAAACGTTAGCAGTCTTTCTGGAACTTGTAGAACAGGAGTGCAAAAGCTGGATTTTCTAAATGGCCTGTTCATGTAACATTGTAACGCTTGTTCTGTCTTACTCATCCATTCATTTACCCATCCATCTCTCTATCTATCGTGAATGACAATTCTAACTTACTTTAAACTCTCAGAAGGTATATTCTTAAATTTTAATGTTGGAAAAGCTTCGTGATGACTAGTACTTTGGCTTAATGTGGTATAGCTTCTGACAGCTGCCGCTGTAAGAAAAGCAAAGGATGACTGCATTACTGTCAGTTTCTGTCAGATTCTGGTTGCCAAACTCTTGCAGGGATGATGACAGTGAACCAAACAAGAGTGACAAAAGGAGTCAAAGCTGTGATTTTAAATAAGGAAGAGTGGACACTTGCATTGCATTTTGTTTGTGGTGTTTGTTCTGTTCTACGTGTGGACTTCTTTGTGCCGTGGTCCTCGTTCCCAGTTTTTGAAGTCACTCCTCAGGACTTTTACCCACATTTTGTGCTATTAAAAAGAAATAGAAATGCTTACAAGCCTAGAGTGGTTCAGACTATAAACAGAAGAATAGCTGTAACTGTGGAATGTACTTGAAAGAGAAAAATCATCTCTGAGGTTTGACCCCAAGAACACTGAAACCCTTCTGGATACCAACTTGTAGTTATAGGGGTAATGAAAATGTGACCTTGCTTTCAAACCAAATGAAAGTGAGGGACATATATAAAAGTAATAAACTATATCCTCATTAAACACTACTTAATGTTTTTCATGTGAATTTCTGTATCTTTTATCCAAAGATTGCCTTCTGGATGAGTTTCTGAACAACATAAGCAGTATACTTCTGTGTGTTAGGTGCAAGTAGAGCAATTGGGGCAGGTGATATTTTAAGCACAGGATTGTTGTTGGTCTTGTTCAATTTTTTACAGTATTTTCAAACCATCCTACTATGTCAAAGTAGCAGAGCAAAGAAGCACGAGAAGTTAAACAGTTTGTTTTAATACATTTTCAGTTTTGTATAATATACATGTATTAAGAGTAATAATAATGTGCTGCTACCTCCTTTTGCAACTAACTACAAATCCCTCTTTGTGCCAGTGATCCCTCAAGATGAAGGGGGAATCTGAGGCTATGCCTGAATCCTGGCAACAGAAGTCCAAAGGATGCGATGCACGTATCTGCATGATTGTATTTCCCTGCTTTCCCTAGTGTCCTCTACCCCTGTCCTTTCCATCTGCTCACGATGCCAGAGCTGTGATGAATGGGCTGACTGAGGGGCAATGACATAGATATTTTGTTGACCTAGGGTTTAAAACGGTTTTTGCTGTACTTACTTGCTAGGTAAGATTTCTACAATTGACAGAAATATGGCTAAACTACAAAAAAGCTCTGCACGTGGTGTTACTATTTTATGGATAGATAAGCTGGGAGGGAGTAAGTGGGAATAAAATGAGTAGGTAAGCACTGAGATTGTATTATCCCCACTAAGATAACACTATTAATTCAGTACTCTATCAAACGCTATTGAGAGTTGGTACATACAGATTACTTCCTAAATTTATATGAGAATGTTACCAGACTAAATCTACTATGTATTTTGCATTTTTTGTCATTGTTATTCAAAGCTAGGGTTCTCTGTTTTCCTCATTCTCTAGTATCATCAGCTGAAACGTGCTGAACAGTTGCAGGAGAGAATACTGTGACAGATTGCAAAATGGTGTTGTTTATGTTTCAAGTTCCATTAGGAACAAGTTGTTTTAAAAATATATATATCAACTGTGGTATTTCAAATTCTGGGAAGTGTTTTGCAAAGGGCTTTGTACTGGGAGATAACAAAAGATTTGTTTAGTTCAAAACTAAGCAAAGTTCGTTCTTGAACTAGAGAACTTTTGTAATGTTTGAAGTGGAGCCTAACTGAGCTGCAGGCTTGCTCAATCTTGATGATGTGTGTGTTCCTAGTTCTAGCCCAGCAATCAAATCTCCTTAGAGGGCTTTACTGAGAACATATCTTGTTATTTATTCTGGGAAAAACAAAATTCTATTGTTTTTCCTGGTATGTACTTTTCTGAGCATTATAGTCTCATAATGTTGTTTTGTATTCCTAGGAAGGACGCGTAGCTCTGGCTGAGTTCCATGGAAACACAGCCTGTGGCAGGCTGCAGGTTGTTTGTGTGCATTTAAGACCAACTTCGGGTTATCAAAGCTCCAAATTTGGAATAGGAGGCAGACCTTGCATTATCCTTTTACAGGCTTCCTTAACCATCATATTTGTACCTAGGTTTCTCTGCAGTGACAAAAGCCTATGTGGGTTGAGTGGTTAGATTCCTTTATTTTACTTTCCTTTGATTGTTGTGGTCACAGAAGAGCTGGTCAGCAGAGCCTTCCTGGAATTGTGTTGGCCTCATGGAGTTCTCATATGATCTCACTGTCTTATGAAGGAGCTATGTGCGTGTATGTTAGAGTTATGATGAAACTTTGTGATTTGACTTTTCTCCCTCCTCATACCCTTAAATGTACGGTATTATATTAGTGCAAAATATGCCATGGCTATTGTTTCAGTGAAATACACTCTTACTTTTTAAATTTCTTCAAGTTTAACGTAAGTACTTAGTCCTAAAACAAGAGCATGATCAAAGGTCAGATAGTAATTAACTCTTGGACACAATTCATTGACATTAAAAGGGTATCCTTCAGTTGTTTTGTGATGCAGAACAGATGCTTCATTAATCAGAAACATATCAACCTGAGACTGAACACTAATAAAATCAAGTGCAATGACTCGACATTGCTGGGGACACAACTTAATACACATTTCTTCACACGTTCTTCAGTGTAAGTATCCAGACTTCTTTCTTGAACATGAGGATTTTAGAAGATGTTTTTGCCTTTTTTTAATAACCTAAGACTTGTGAAAAGATTTTTTGGAACCAGAACTACCTTCAAAACAGGAAAGAGTTACAAATGGCCACAGTGAGCTACATAAATACTGATTATATCAGAATTACTATTTTTTTTTACTCTAGTGAAAATTTTCCATGCGTGCAAGCTCTTGAATATTTTGTTCTTCTGTTCTTGAATATTGTCTTTTTTAAATCTGGAAGGAAGGATGAAAAATGAGATTAAGACAGAACTCTTTTTCCTACTGGGGTAGAATTTGAGGAGCAGAAGACTTGAAGTCAACTACTTGGTTGCCTTGCTATTAAGCCTGGGCTCTGAACAGACATAGTTGAGAGTGTGGTTAATCTTTTATTTATTTTTAATCTCACTGTATCTTGTAGTTTCAATATGCATCACAGTTTTAAGGAAAAACAGTGGAGCTAGCAAGGGAAATAGTCTTTACGTATCTCTTATTAGAAAATCCTTAATACTGGTCATTTTTTCTCTCTGTATCAAAAATGTTAATGTATCCAGACCTGAAGAACAAATGTTTTTTTTTTTTTTCTACTGTTGCTCTTAAGCCACTTTGAAAGTAGTTTTCTCAGCTACTGCACTAGTGTTAGGAGGAAAAAGTCTGAACAAAGGCATAAGACTAGCTATCATAAATGAAAGTTGGCACAGAGCACCACAAATCACATCTTGTTGTTTAATGGATTGTTGGTTGCCACTTTGCCATTTTGATGACTGTCTTTGGAATATGTTACAATTCAAATGTGTCATCACAGCACAAACCATTTCTGACCTTCCTCGATGTTACCATCTGACTAATGTGTGTTCCTTGACTGTACTCGATATACTTTCAAAGAGCAGATTGTTATTGCTATCGCTGTCATATTGTTTTCCACTTTGTTCTGTCTAGAACAGTGGCAGAAACAGACTAGGTATAATGTTTTGTAAGTGGATGAATGATTAAGATATCTTATAAAATAAATATTTAAGCTTTCCATCTGTTCCAACAATCTGTTTCTTTGGATATTTGTTATCTTAGTTTAAAAGATTGAAAACTCCAAAATATTGTCTGAAGCTTCTAATGTTTACTTTCAAAAATGTATCTTACCTAAAAGGAGAAATATTGCAAAGGCAGTGCCAATGCTTCTTTCTCAAAACCTTTGTGATGTACAGGCCACTTCACAAATGATAGTGTAAGGTTGAAAGTACAATCAACCCAAACTTTAGGGTTTGGTTTTTGAAAATTTCTGTTCTAAACATCCCAAAATGTGCTGCAATTGTGTTGCCAACTGTGTTTCGAAACAACTACAAAAAGTCACAGTGGTAGGATTATTTTTAGTCATCAAAACCTATTTAGGACAGATCTATCTCTGTCTTAATCAGATCTAGTGATGCTGAGATGAAAGCCCACTAGAGGCAGGACTGAGAACTTGGTTTGCTGTATTGGGGGGGAGTGTGAAGCTGTGTGCTGTGGAAACTGACTTGAACTGAGGTAATTATTTAAAATCATAGCAGGCATCTTTCTAACTCAACTGGCCACTGCTCTTGCCCTTCTCAGGAAAGTGTGAGATTACTCTTAAAAGGGCTGCTGTAAGAAAATGTCATTTCAGGGACTGATGGGATGCTTACCTGAAAAAAAGATCTTTCTCACACCTAAAATTCCCGTGGTCTTAGAACATAAATAGTGGTCTTTGTCTTCAATGGTTATCTCTCTACAGAAATAATACTGTGTTTTATGGAAAGAGAAGAGATTTTGCTCTGTTGTGAAGGTGTTTTTAAAAAAGCGTTGGAGGAGACATTTCTTGGGACTTGGTAATTACATTATCCAAAAACTTCTTTATGTAACTTTTGCGTAATTTTTATGTGAAAAGATTTCAGACTTGTTTTCCTAATAAATGTTAAAGAGATCTCTGATACTCTAGACTAAGTTACTGGAAGAACTAGAAAGTATGGGTTTTAAGTGTTTTTGCAGGCACTTCATATAGAACCCCACTACAAAGATGAGAAATGGGGCATGATAGAGGGTATAGCTCACCTGGAGTTACAAAAAGTGTATTAAAAGTAGAGGACAGAAACATTAGGATTTTTATTTGTACCATCCAGTGATAGGATAAATTTTTCAAGTTGGTGAGGTAGAAAGTATGAAAAGAGAGAGTATTCTATAACTAAATGAAATGTAAGGGGGGGAAAAAACTATTTGAAATAGAAAAGTCAAAATTCAAGACTTACTAATTTTGTTGGTGCATGTTGCATATTGTAATGAGAAACAAAGCACTGATATCATGACGATGTTCCTTTTTCACTGTCACAACTAGTCTAGCAGCCTCAGTACCAACATCATCTCTGGTTCCTAAACTGATTAATAAATTCAGTTAATCAGCATGAAGTTCTAGGATGAAACTGGGCTCGTTTCTCTCAATTCTTAGAGAATCTTGTGTTCAATTTTCCAGCACTCAGGAAAAGTCTGAACTCAGACCTTCTGTTCCCACCAGCTTTAAAGTTTGTGAAAACTGTTTCCAGCTCAACTGTCCAGGGGGAATTTCTGTTATGTCCTTTGTCTTAACCACTCCTTTGAGAACTCCACAAGCAAGCTGTTTTACTCTTCATGCTTTGTTTTATCCCTCCATCCTCTTAATCCCTCTGTCTCAGCGCTAAACCTAGTCATCATGTGCTTCAGTAGTTTTAACAGTCCATAAATTATAGACAATAAAATGCTTTGCACTCCTCCACCCATCCATTTGCCCCTTTGTGTCCTTTGCTGCTTTCTTGTCCTGATCTTTCCTTCCTTCTGCATAGACAACTGTGCCAGTGTTTTTTATTTCTGTTTTTCTGGCTTTGACTCTTCTGTGTGCAGATTTCACTAAACTAAACCTCTGTAGGGCTGACTCTGCATCCAGTGTCACTTGTCAATTTTCATTGATCACTCTCTGACCAGCAGTGTGAGGTGAGACTTGCGGAGTCAGCAGCTAGCAACTGGCCTTTTCTAGGATTATGCTGTAAGAACTTCCAAATTAAAAATAGAGCTTTCTGATTCCTCTGCAGTGCAACTTTCAAAACAAATAAGTCTCAACCCTCTTGCTCCACTCAACTGTATTTTTCATTAATTCCTTCTTATTTTCCATAAGATGACTGTCTTTTTGAAAATAAAATTGTCTTACATGTTTAATTTTGTTCTATTTCTTCTTAGAGTTCTATATCCATGCAAATAAGAAAGCCCTTCGTATACTAGACTATGTCCCTACTCTACTTTTCAGAGAGGGGCACCATCTAAGGTGAAAGATCCGTTTCAAGGACAGAAAGATACACAAAGCAAGAACGCCATACATGTGCGTACTCACACATACAATAAAGGCTTCTTTCACTTGCATCGTCTCTGTAATCCTCATAGGAGAGCATGGCCTTCTTTTTTAGAGAAGGCAGAACAGGTGGTGAAGTTGGAGATTAATATCATTCACTGTCAAATATCTGATAAAGGAAATATTTTATTTCAACTGAAGAAAAATTGTTAGCATTTTGACTGCTGCAAAGCCTCCTTAAACTGAATTTATTTTCTTAAAGGTTCGGATTGTTTTTTTGAAGCATAAAGTCTCTAAATAACTCTTCACTTAGTATTTCCATTGGAGCTTGGATGAACAGTTCTTTTCCAGCCTCTCTGCCCCTCTTTCTCTCCCTGTGTATATACTCCTGACTCTTGCCTCTTTGTCAGGAAGCAGGCCTGCCAATTCTATGTGAAGTGTCATTATTTTGTCACAGCTAGAGGAGCTCAAGATTTGCACAGTGGGCAGTCACCTATCTGTATGCTATATTGACAATTCCTGAATACCGCTGCACTAACAGTTCCATGTGAAGCAAATGCAATTGTTTGGAGGCAAGACATAGACCCTCCGCATTCCCTTCTCCTCATTGCTCTCTTTTGTCTTTTCCTGTTTAATAGGACTTTACATAAAAGGACTTGTATATAAAAAGAGAAGGAGTTAAGATGTCAGACTGTGCAAGTATTATTTATACGTCTGATTTCATGCAGTGTGGTGATTCATCTAAATTCAGTAGTGAAAATACTGTTATGTTTGCGTTTACGTCCCTGAACAAATGTTTGCAGACTTAAGGCCTATGTTGTCTTTGGAGAGAATAACACAAGAATTAATCCCTAAGTGAACATTTAAATAATTTAAAATATTATTGCCAAGAATGACAGGGGAATATGTTTTTTTGGATTTAACAGTTGTGAAGAGCTGTGTTTAGCAGATGACCAAAATACCGTATTGGTCTCTTTCCTCTTCTTCGAAGAGCATAGAGCTCTTATGGAGGATCATCCTGGCAAAGTTTATTAAGTGATTGATGCTTATTTACCAGGCTCGTGATCAATAAAAGTGGTGATGGTTCTGTTATTTTGGAGGATGATTTACTGAAGTTATTCTTGTATTATAGTAACAAATGAGAAAGGAATCTTATATGGTGTAAAATCTTACCAAGTTGGCTGACTGCAGTTCATTTTCCTTAGTAAACCCTAAACTCCTTCCAAATGGAATTGGAGTTCGTAATACATTAAAAAATAAAATCCAAAGACAAACTCCTTTGGGCTTAAAGATAACAAACATTTTTCACTCTGTAAAGCTGATCAGCAGTATTTGCAAACAAAAAGGACACAGGCACAGGGAAATGTTATTGTGTTATTTTGTTTTTATACCATGCTTTAGCTATTGATTCTTTTTAGTGTGGTACTGGTAAGATATGTTTCATATTGGTTGTCTACTGTTGTCTTTACCTGAGCAGTAATATATGAGCATCTTCCAAAATGCTTACACCTCTAGAAGATTTAAATAGTATCTAATCTACCTTTTGAAGGATTGTACAGCCCCTTTCAGTATTGTGCTTCTACACATCTCAAAACCAGAAGCTTAGTAACAATAATAGTATGACTTCATCCTCCTAAATTGCTAAGGAAACCATGTTATTAATTTACAAAAAATGTATTCCACTATCATTCTTGCCAATAATATTTTAAATTAATTTAAAGTTCACTTAGGGATTACTTTTTGTGTGTTATTCTCTCCAAAGACAACATAGGCCTTAAGTCTGCAAATATTTGTTCAGGGACTTCATGTTACAATGATCTGCCCCCAAGCTCGCACCCACCCTTCTAATAATGATTGGCAAGACATGTAAAGCTTGTGATGGTATCTCGAGATGCATGGGAACAAAAGACAGATGCTGTACTATGGTGGCTGCACAAACATCCTAGTAGGACAGTAGTAAGAAATGGGTCACTGAGAACAAAGAGTATAGAATTGCACCAGCATTGCTGTAGTTGTTGGAAAAAAAAAATCTCTGCTTAATGGTTCACATCTTTTTCTGTAATAAAGAGTAGTAACTGCAAGAGATCTCTAAGGTCCTTTTCAACCAAAGATTCAAGTGCACAATTCACCATTGTCTCAATCAGATTTACTGAAGTATAAAACTGGAAGAATGCAGTGATAGAACTGAAGTCTACAAGCAGGATGAGTGACTAGGGAAGAATATTATATCCTAGGCTAACTGTAAGGGAATTTGGTTTTGGCTAAGAGATTCATGTCAAATGTCACCATTTTATAGGAAGGTGATAATGGCAGTCTGAAAAAGCTACTGAAGAAGGATCTCATACTGCCTGAAAAAATGATTTCAAACAAGCACAAAAAGTCCCGCAGAATCCTGTGGTTCATAAAGATGAATAACTGTCTAAATGCCTGAATTTTGGGATTTTTCACAGCTGCAAGCTGTTACAAGCCTTTTGACAGTTTTGCTTGGCTTAATCCCATTAGAACAGAGCTAAGAATGCAGCAGCGATATAGACAGCAGATAGTACACAGGTCAGCTTTTTATTCTTATACAGGGAAATGGAAAGAGGAATTCTGTTATCAGATCAGGACACTGGTTCTCCAGTTATTCTTTATGGCTAAGATGTGTTCCTTAGCTCTCCAGTTTCCAAATGCCAATCACCTGTTGGGCATGGTTCACGCCTGTATAAGGGGCCTTATTTCTAAGCAATTTACAGTCCTATTCCATGTTCTATCTCATATGGCTTAAAAATAAAGAAAGCCTAAACAGAAATATTAAACGTGTCAATTATTAGCGCTGATTACCAGAGAAACTTGCAGTCTTGTAAGAACATGTAAAACCTCTAGATGTACAACACAACATTTTGTGGCAGGTCGGATTGTAAGAGTTAGACTCTCAAGGCTAAATATTTTCATTGACTGGAGAAGGTTTTGAAAGAATCCTCTTTCATGACAGCAAAATAAATGTGTAATTCAAACAATTTATTTTAGGGCTCAGTATGTTCTTTTGGTTATTTTTTGTTCTGTTTTTAATACTCTTTCTTGCTGTGTATAAGGCATGTGGGATTGAGACAATTCATACATAAAATCTTCCCTTTCTCCCTCATGGGTATAGCACAGCTATGTTGCAGTGACAGAGTCTATGATGTATATGCTTGGGTAAACTGACTATCAGTGTGAGGAAAACAAATCTATACATCTAAGAATGGATTTTTCTGTTGATTTCTTCATACAGAGTCATTTCTTGATACAAAGTCAGTCAATACCTTCAAATATTTAAATAATCTGTTAATGTTGTGGAGAGTTAAGCAGAGTTTGAAATGCTGCTCATTTTACAAACTTAATAATAAAAATCTGCTGACACAAATGTATTAGAAAGAAACCTATATAAAGGAGCAGTTAACCCAGAACTATTGTGAGATATATTATATATTGTTTGACATACTTTCATATGAGCAAGCAGAAGTACCCCATCCTTTAGACTGTGGTAATGTGCCTTATTGTTAAATTCAATAGGGAAAGCTATTCATACTGTAGTATGATTGAAAAGAAAATTGAATCCTTTTGATGTTATAAATATGTCTATTACTGCATGTGCACACAAATTTTCCATGGAAATTATGGTGAAAGTAGTGATTCTCCTAGAGAAATGCATTAGTGTTGACATGTTCAATTTTAGCCACATCAGAATATAAATACCCTTTAACCATGGTCAAATTGTTGGGAATGTATATAGTGTATCTACATAAGTCAGTTGTCTATCTAAAAATACATGTTCCTGTAGTCCAGTTATCTGTTTCAGCAGAAAGGAAAGTTAAAAACAGTGACTCACACACATCGTTATCTTCTTACGGTATCCCATTTTAATATGTGAAGTATATTTTCATGTAACAGTTGATGATTACTGTAGTTTTTCAAAATTAAAAATAAGATTTCAGTTGTGAAGCAAATATGTGAGCAGTTGACTGTCCATTCATTTGCATGGCAATTGGTCCTGTGTATGTAGTGCCAAAACTATTTTAATGGTGATAAAGTCTATGCTGCTTTGCACTGACAAATAAGAGTGTATCCAACAGCTAAAGATGTCTGGTAGTAGCGCTTTCAAAATTTGCAGTTTGTCCAGCATCATAACTAGGAAAGACAAATGTTTTTTCTATGAAGTCTGGTGTAGGCAGTCAGCCGAAATTGTCCACTGCTTTCAAGTGTATCACTGAGGCACTTTATGTATTAAGGTACGTTAAGTAATGTAGCATAATGCAGTAAGAACTAACCTGACATAAGCAGACAAGAAAACATTATGTATGCTGCATCTTAATTATATAAAAGCACCCGTCCTTTTTTAGGAGGGAAAACTTTTAAGTCTTCAGAGCTCGATTGATACATCTACAGCAGAAATGTTTCTTGTTCTTTTACCCCAATAAAGAGAATGGTGTTTTTTTTTTTTTTTTTTTTTTTTTTTTTTTTTTTTCAGGCTTAGTGGACAGATTTAATTTTCAGAGCATTAGAACTTCATAAAATGCTAAAAACCTAAAAGAGACTTTGAAGACCTTGCAGTTCTGTATTTATATGACAGACAATTTTATATCATCTGTGTTTAGTGTCTGGCCTAACGTCAGTTCCCCATATTACTGCAAGGTAAACTTTTTCTGCTGAATTAATGGAACTAGTTAGTGAAAAAGATTACCTCCAGGATGTCTCTCCTCTTGTGCACTTGCATTCAGCAATATCTTCAAAATTTTTAATTGAGAAGTATTTCTTTAAAGGTGACTAAAATTTTATTTTATTTTATTTTCCCCAGAAGCCTGAAATTGCAGAGTTCTAAACATTTATCCTTGTGCCTAATACAGCTGTTTGCATTCTTGTAAGTGGATTATCAGTCTCCTAATATTTTGGTCACATATAAAAATGTATGCTCTGCTTCTGCAAAATCCTGCTAATTTCCTTTTATCCTTTAGGACAGAATGCTGGAAAAATAATACAAAATTTCAGTTCTAATTTTTCCATCCGTTATTATTTTGATATTTAAAACCCAGAGAAAACAATGGAACAGAAACAGAGTGATAAAAACCAAGTAAGGAATAGTGTAAGTGGTTAATTGGTAGCATTCCAATACTGGAAGCAGCTGTCTTTCATGGTAAATCTCTAAAGTTCCTATTTAGCAAAGAGAGCAGCCATCAAATAGGAAATATACTAATTAAGAGGGAAGTACTTGTGCAAGGGGTGTACAAAGAACAGAAAGGGTCAATTTATTTTACTGTAAACTGCAGATTCTTCTGACAGAATTCAAGCTGCCTTCAGTGGTTTAGACTCCTGTAGAACAAGGAACTCAGTCATTAAATTATTTTTAACACGGTAACTTCTGAACTCTGATTATGACTTCAACAGCGATAATGCCTAAAACTCAGTTTATTGCTTGAAACTTGATGGAGACATGCATGAGTATGTGAGGAAAAAGTAGATCTTGTTTCGCAGAGGTAACGTTTTACTGCATTTAAATGAATGATTGTAATTGCAATTGCAAAAGAAGAAAGACAGTGAAAATTACATTATTATATTGATTAGCTCAATTATGTCATTTGTTCTAAATCACTGGGAAGCTGTAGCTAGCTGAAGGAGGAGAGGTGAAAATATTTTTCTTTGCTCTACCTTCTTGTAAGAATAAGGAACAATAGAATACTCAATCATGTTTTAATGACTGGGGAGAAGGAACTCTGTTGATGTTTAATAAATCATACTCCTAAACACCTAGGAGCTTTTTCTTAACTTCTTTAAATCTAGCCCATGGTTCCTGGTGTTTTAGTTTCTGTAACTCCCACAAAGTATTGCTTGGTCTTAGTATCAGGTGAGACCATTGTTGAACATAGACAATGATACCCACAATGATTTTAGGAATGCAAATTTTTAGAGATCCCTCTTGTCTTCCTCTTAATACTTTACTTGCAATATAAGCCAAGATGTTTATATAAATTTATAAAATAGTGTTCAAATTGCTGAATATATTCAAAAGTAAGATAAAAAAAAAAAACTGCGGGAAGTATCATAATCAATGAATACTTACAAAGGCTTTGTACAAAGAAAAACAGTGAACAAAATGAAAACTCCATTTTTCATTACTTTATACCTGTCTGATTCCTCCTGGTGTTCTAAGTTTGGTATGCTCTTGGTACGGTTGAAATATTCCGCGATCTTTTAGAAATATTATCCCTGCAGTACAATGAATTTCAAAATCTTTATTTATAGTCAGTTACCTACCATAAAATATATCTACTATATAATTTTTGCTGTAGTACTTGAATACATTTCATAAAAAATTAAATGTATGAATCTGTCTTTTTAATGCTGCCAGCATGAACAAATTATAAAGTTATGATTTGACTGTAAAATATATTGATAAGTACTTAGCATTCTCACAGTTCAATAATATTTTGGGGAAAAAAAAAAAAAAAAGTACTTTTTCATTCTCTAGCTTCTCCCTTTCCCTTTCTCTCTCTCTCCTCATCGACTAAGTTAATGTCTCTTTTCTAAATTGTTCAGTATCCAAGTATGGGTGGATATATTTACACAGAGTGAATTACGGCTGGATGCGTTCCTATGTCAACATGTGCCACGTTGATTTCTTGTAAAGTAGATCATTATTCTGTGTGGCATAAATAGTATTACCAGACTGATATGATTAAAGCCAGTGAGTCATTAATTAGCATCTAATTAAGAGATGAGTCATGTACAGCAGCTATTGTATTATATTTTTCTTTAGAGAAAGTGATTCAGTTCTGCATGATACTGTGCAACAGTTACATTTTTATGTTGTATATTACATAATAAGGTGTGTGTGTCAGAGTGTAATTTGTCAATTTTGCTGAAAAATGTTAGTTTTACAGAAATTAAATCCTGGGTTATTTGATAAGTGCACTTTGGCAAGGGATATCTTTAAAGAGAAATTTCTCTCAACATATTCAAGGTAGAATTTCTGCCATCGTGTGATGGTACGAACACGTGAATAATTAATGTTAACATGCATGGAACAGAAATACTGTCTTTTTGTGTTCTAAGATATTTGTAAAATAAATTCAAGGGGAGGAAGGAAATTGCATGAGTAGAATGAGCCTGCTTGAGCCTAGGCAGTCTCCTTCTTTGCCACTTTTCATTGTCAATTGATTATTAGCAAATCATAATAGGTCTCAAATGGTGCTGGCAGTTCAGAAGAATTTTGTGCAGATGAATAACAAAGTGTGGAGACAAGGATTTAAGAAAATCCATTAAGTGTGGGTGAAATATTTATACTAATATTTCAGAGTGACAGGTTTGCTTGAAGATAAATTAGTTTTACTGAATCACGTGGTACATATTCAAAGTCTCTTAATTTGGTTTTATTTCACTGCTTAAAAATCCATTATTATCGTACTTTTACGACTGCATAAGTGAAACTGTGACCAGAATGTTATTCATATTGACAACTTCTTCTGACTTCAACATAATGCTTTACGTTGTTTTCGTCTTTCATGTTTGCAGCCTGTACTTGACATTTACATCAGAAAGTTGAATGTGAAGTCTGAAGACTTTTTGCAAATACAGATTTCAGAGAAGTTCTAATAAATCATTATTTATACTAGTAAATCATGATTTATACTAGTTTGTGCACTCTAATGATGATGCATCAGGAACAGTTTGGTGGGGGATGATTTGTCCCTTGCTCAAAGCAAGGTATAGGTTTAACTTATATCAGTATCCAAGTTATCAAAAAGGATGTCAGAATCTTGCCTACAGACTCCTAGGCGCAGTGAATGCGTAAAAATTGAACAACTAGACTTGTGTAAGGAATAATAATACCCACAACTTAGTCTTAACCTACTTTAGTGGTCATCTTTGGATAACTTTGTCTAAAATGTGTTCTTTCCAGTGTTCTTTGTCATTCTCCCCTATATGCAAGTTTCCCCTGTCACACTATGAATGCCTTCTGAGGTTTCTATAAAGTCTCCAATTTCTATCATTTGGGGTTCTCAGAGTGATTTTTCTGGCATTAATTACTAAATCTCATTAAGTCCCTGTTAGCTTATAATAGATTTACTTATTCAAGTTATATTTTTACATGAATAATTTAAACTCAACTTACTAAGATGTTAATTTTAAGCTCGATACAATGCTAGATCTCAGATGTCTTGCTCCCCAGTTTTGAACCTTCTGTTAAATATGTAGATTTTTTTTTCTATGTGGTGCATAGGAAAGAATCAGAGTAGGACTCAAAGTTTTCATCAGTGTTGTAGAAGGAAAATAGTAAGAGCAAATGTATTTTCTGGATATCCTTTTCAGTTTTATTAAGCACTTCAGAGGACATTTGCTCT
This sequence comes from Oxyura jamaicensis, assembly GCF_011077185.1. Classification (NCBI taxonomy): domain Eukaryota; kingdom Metazoa; phylum Chordata; class Aves; order Anseriformes; family Anatidae; genus Oxyura; species Oxyura jamaicensis. Next base: position 60,167,381 of record NC_048897.1, on the reverse strand, counting down.
GTTGTACTCTTCACTTAGGCCTAGTTTTCTAGATCCCTCAGGCAAGAAGTGGGTGAGAGAAGCAGAGCCTAGTGTTCTCAGATCAGAGAAAGATGGTTTTTGAAACTTAGCCATTGCAGACTTGAGAGGGATTTGTTCTGTGGTGGTTCCCCAACCCTGGTGAACACTGAATTTAGGCAACTAGATTCTGCTCATCCTGCTGTTGGTGCTGTTCAAAACAGCATTAAGGCTGGGAAAATTTTTAGTTGAACCTCTATGTGAACAATTTGGCTGGGTCCAAAGAAGTCACGTTGTAACAGAGCTGCAGAAAGCATTGTTTAGGTTTCATGTCAAAACTAGCAAAGTAGGTCTTGTCATAAGTCATGTAGTGCAGACAAATATGCTTCCTATCCCAAAATGAGCATTCAAAACCAAATGGAAGTCATCCCTTTCCTTGAAAGTAGTTATAAAGGGTGTAAACCACAGAGTCAAAATTGCGGGACTTCATATAGATGTGCTTTCACCACTTCTGTGGTGCTGTTCTCAGAAACAATAGCTTTGCAAAGACTGCCAAGATAAGCTTTAAAGTAGGTATGTGTATACTTCACTTCTAACTACAAAGTGAAAGTAGGGCGTTAGACAGGATGTTCTTGTGAAGGATGTGGAAAGAATCATTTAACATGGCTAAGTTTCTGTGGGCTAACGAACATTGGGCATTCGAAGTTAATGCTTACACATGTATCCTTGCCCCCAGCACAATAGCTCTGTCTCTTTTATTGGAGGATTAGGTGGCATGTATTATTTCACGTTTATCGTGGAATGTGTAGGACAGAAAAATAATGGCTAAGGTACAGAGAAGATGCAGTTGGCACTGTTCTTGTTTGTAAACCAGAGGTTGCACTCAGTCTTCATTTTACCTTTCTACAATGATAATACTCTCAATTAGCCTTACTAAGGGTACAAGAAATGACTGAGGGTAGCTGAGTAGAGCTCACTGAATACGAGTAGCACCCAGGAAAGTTGATAAGTAAAATGTCTAATAAACTTTTCACAGTTGTTATAACAACAGTTTGAGTACCAAATGATGAATTAAAGCAGCTATTCCTGCTATAATTTACCCTGGGGTAGGGCTAAATCTGGAAGTCTGTAAAATTGGTTATTCTTGTTCACAAGTCTGTGTAACTGATAAGACTTTAATTTTCTTACATCGCTTGTTGCTTACTGATGTATATTCCTCACACCAGGGATATTTTGGGCCTAATTAATCTACTAAGTGTCTCTTTACCCTAAGTTTGGGAACAAACGATAATAAAGATGATGGTAAATCATAGTTTTATTCCAGGTGTTTCAAGATGCGAAGGAAAATGTCTAGAAAAATACCCATAGTAGTCATACAAATGCAGCTTTTCAATTGAAATCGAAGTTGTGGACAGTAACCAACTCATAAGGAACCACACTGCCATCTCACAGCAGAGGGTGCCTAACTGCCCTTCGTGTCACCGAAGTTTTAAGTAGAAGGAGGTACAGATTACTTTGTTTCTCATCAGTCAGCAACCTGTTTATTACAGTAAATGAGCCATGGCCCTGTATTTCTACCATACTAGTTCAGAGGTCTACAGGTGTGATACCAACAATCAGAGATCTTATTATAGCCTGTAGGTGTAAAATTATTTCTTTCTTTGCATTCCTGCATAGATTTCATTTGCATTTTTTCCAGTATGCTTTCACATCCATCATCAGAAGTTCTCAGTAGTGATTATCATCTTTTGTTGTTGTATGTTGCTATTCTGCTATCTGGTAGAGTCTATTTTTAATATTGCTTCTGACTAATGCGTGTGCAGGCTTGTCTCAGCAGTTCAATCCTGAGTGTCAGGCATTCAATTAAACAGGGTATTTTATTTTATTCGAGAAGACTGTAGTGTGTCTAGCCCAGTAACTGTTTGAGTGAGTAAGAAGGAAGGCAAATATTTCTCTTGAAAATGGCATAACATCTGCAGCCAAATGTGAAAAGATCACAGGATTAGCTTTTCTTTAACACTATTATTTCCTTTCAATAGAGTGTAAAAGTTTGAGGGATGAAGTTTAATATTGTGTGTTATTGCAATAAGATTACTTTCGCATACGTGACATAGTAGCAGTAAATCTGTGCCTCAGTTTTGGTTAATACCGCTTGGGTGTATGTGTTATCGTTTTATGGTTTGGGTGAGTTTTTGCACAAGATCATCTTGAGGTACGCGTTTGTAGGTGTGTATATATTGATCTATGTGTAGTAGTTTTAAAGTTCAAAACTTTGACAGCTTTTTTTTAATACATTTTGAAGTTTTTGACTTGGATGCTGAAATTTGAGTGCAAAAAGATTATTCACATGTGATTTTAAAAAGTTTAAATTCCATACGTCACTCTACAAGTATGGTACTGATGAAATAACTTCATATGAGTAGTTACTACTTAAGATGTAAATTTTTCTGAGTCACGCTGTGACTTAGTGGCTGGTGACCTGCTTTTGAAAACAGCTTTACATATTTAAGATCATAGCTGTGTTGTCTTTTTAACTGCACCTTAAGTATGCTTCCGAAGTTCATCACCAGCATCACATTGATCACCTTGCCAGCATTACCTGACCACTGAAGTAAGAGTGACTGGAGATGTTTTAAATAGTTTAAATAAGTTTTTGCCAAGTTGAATCATGTTGGATGAAACTGGTCACTAAGTGTTCCCAGGAGTTAGCTACTGTCAGAGCAGAGGGCACAGAGCTTGTATGAGCATCTAAATTGATGACAGCTCAAGCTTATACCCCTTCATGTACTCAGCTACAAGGGGAGAGTTGCCTGTGTCCATTACATAAAATGACTTTGATTTGCTCTTTTTTGCTAAAAATGGTAGACCTAAATCCCGTTTTCAATAGTGGCTCTACAAATGATCACACAAAAAGTAGTCTTGGTACAAGAGTTAGTCATCCAATTGGCATAAAATCTATATTGTTTCATATATTCCTATTTAAATTGTGAATGTAAAATATCAAATGGTCTAAGTGATAGTACAACGAATAGTTTTATGTGGTTAGAACATGGTCAGCTGTTACTGTACATTTAGATAACGTACAGAGTGCGAAGTATACCCGCAATCCAAGCCTGCGTTACAGTTACTTGCTGTTCAGTAGCAGTAATCATCAGTGTTTTCCACTGGAATATATTTGTAGGTCAAATGTCAGGAAATTGATGATGTGAAGTTCACAGGTCCAAAAACTTAAACAGAACAAGACAAGCTTCATACTTACATACAGGACTAGTCAGCTGAACAATTTAATATAAACTACCTCAAGTGGAATTGGCATGTGAGTGTAACTTTGTTACACAATGCAGCCCTGCTTATCTCCAACTTTCAAAGATGCTAACAGATCTAGTTTTACTCTATTTCTATAAGCCATCTCTTGTTCTTACTCCTCAAGCTGATAAACTCTTCCTTCTCAAGCTGTACTATATTTTTCAACCTTAATAAAAAAAAAAAGTCAAAAGGAATGACTTTTTCCTCAACAGAAGTCTGCCTTTTCTTTTCAAAGATAATGCATTGTCAAGAGCTGAACTGGCTCCTGCTGGTGTATTAATTAATACTACCACCTGGATCTATCAACAGCAAGACAGGCAGATTCACACTAGGGGATAAAAAACAATCTGCACCTTGTCAGCCCTGCCACACTAGGAGTAGTCACAGGTCTGCAGCCCTTGGTAATTACTCACCCGGGTCTTCACACTGCCTGCATTTCCATTTTGATTGTTGACATTGCACAGTACTGCCTCATCTGCCTAAAAAGGTGGGAAAAAAGTGAACAAAGTATGTCAGGCCTGGTAATTACACCACTGTCACCTTTCACTCTTCTAGCTATTGGACCCCATCAGCAAAATGATAGTTGTCAGTCTCCTGTTAACTGTTTGATTAAAAGGGAATGATTATGTTAAGTTGAGTGAATGAGTTGACACTGAGAATCAACACCTTCTGAGCAGCTGTGAAAACATTTAGGATGGAGTTATGTACCAAAACCCTAAGTGGAAGGAGAAGGAAAAACTAGAGGTTATACAAATTAAAAAAAAAAAAAAAAGGAAAATCTTAATTCAAATTAATCTTGTGTGAGTGGGTGGAAGAATGGGTTCAAATTCCTGAGAAGAGAATAAACCTGCATTTTTTTAGGGTCTGCATATATTTAGCAGACAGCACCTATGAAGTCATGAATTAAACTCCACTGAGAGGATTTCTCTGTTTTGTGCCAGCAGATTTACATTTCCAATGTATTCCACACTTTTAAAGTATTTGTGGTTTTCATCTGTTGGTACCAAACAGTCTATTTGTTCCAGGACAGGAGAAAAAAATGTCAATGGTTTCTGCAGGAAACAGAGACGAGACTCAGAATATGTCAACATTTCTGACTCCAGTTTAAGGATTGGCAACGCAATTCAGTGCATGCTTCTATTGCAGGTTCCTCAAGATCTGCCTGCAGTGTTCATCAAAACTTGCTGTTTGGATTTCTTAACACAGGAAGTATATAAAAGCTGATTTGCGGTATAGTTAACAAGCTGAGCTGGGTGAATATGCCAGTGAAATGATTAAAGAAGTTCAGAAGTTATTTTTTGAGAATTCTGTTCAAATTGTACAGATTAAAAATGTACAGGTTAAAAAAGCTGTTGCGTTGTGAGAAGGCTACGGAGAGAAAGATGTTTAAAAGGATATTGTTTCAAGCATTTGAACATCTTCATCACTTGGGTTGTTGGGAGGTGACAGGGAAGGAGATCTTTGAGTAAGAAATCCAGCATAGGACCATTCAAACTTGGTGTTGTTTTCTGTTTCGTAACAGAATGAATTGTCAGCTGAAGAGCAGCTACCTATAGTTTAGATAAATGTGGAAAATGTGACCTTATGCATCATTAAGGGAATGATGGCTAGATGCTACTTAATGAAAAGTTTGGTGCTTATATCTCAAACTGAGTACTTGCTGTAGCAAGATGAAAATAGTTTCTATTTGAGAGTCATCTTTAAGTCCAAGGGCTTTCCCACACAACAATAATCAATATGGCTTGTCTATCGCAGAACCTCCAAGATCACAGAGTCCAACCTCTGACCTAACACTACCCCTCCCTCCACTAAACCATATCCCTAAGCTCTACATCTGAACGTCTGTTGAAGACCTCCAGGGATGGTGACTCAACCACTTCCCTGGGCAGCCCATTCCAATGCCTAACCACCCTTTTGGTAAAGAATTTCTTCCTAATATCCAACCTAAGCCTCCCCTGGTGCGACTTTAGCCCATTTCCCCTTGTTCTGTCACCAGGCACATGGGAGAACAGACCAACCACTACCTCTCTACAGCCTCCTTTCAGGGACCTGTAGAGAGCGATAAGGTCGCCCCTGAGCCTCCTCTTCTCCAGGCTGAACAGTCCCAGCTCCCTCAGCTGCTCCTCGTAAGCCTTGTTCTCCAGGCCCCTCACCAGCTTCGTAGCCCTTCTCTGGAGTCACTCGAGCACCCCAATGTCCTTCTTGTAGGGAGGGCCCCAAAACTGAACACAGTACTCAAGGTGCGGCCTCACCAGAGCCGAGTACAGGGGGCCAATCACTTCCCTAGCCCTGCTGGCCACGCTGCTTCTGATACCAGCCAGGATGCTGCTGGCCTTCTTGGCCACCTGAGCACACTGCTGGCTCATATTCAGCTGACTGTCAACCAATACTCCCAGGTCCTTCTCTGCCAGGCAGCTTTCCAACCACTCCTCTCCCAGCCTGTAGCGCTGCTTGGGGTTGTTGTGCCCCAGGTGCAGGACCCGGCACTTGGCATTGTTGAACTTTGTACAGCTGGCCTCAGCCCCTCGGTCCAGCCTAACCAGATCCTCCTGCAGAGCCTTCCTACCCTCGAGCAGATCAACACACTCACCAAACTTGGTGACATCTGCAAATTCATTATTCATTATTTTTTGTTAAATAGAAGGTAACGCTATTTGATCACTCTTTAGAAGCATGGAAACCCTTTTTTTTTTATCCTCTAAAGAAGAAATCCCGAACCACCACTAACGAAGTAGAGTTCCAGAAAATTTAAATCCTAGTAATGTCCATTTATCATATGCAGCTCTATATTAATGTTCTGAAGCATGGACTTTTTATTTATTTATTTATTTATTTTTTTTTTACAAAAAGCACCCTTTTAGATAGTCAAAATTGCAAGTTTGTTGAGGCTTTTGAGGCAGAACACTTCTAAAAGGGTCAAAGAGAACACATTGATAAGCTCTTATCGTCAAAAAGTTCTACAAAGGATATCTCCTAGGTGCTCTAGTCCAAGACAAAAGCTAAAAAATAAAATAAAAAATCCAATGTCAAGGCAAGGACCAACCTTTCAAACAAAGCTGGATTTTCAGTCAAATACAGTCATGAAATCCATAGAGAGACCTCAAATGGTCATAGTGGATATGCCACTGAGTAGGGCATACACCAGTGTATTGGTTTTCCATTCGTTTCTGTTGAAATGTGTTTGAACTATGTGACTGACAGGTTTGGTCCTCACTGGAGAAACATCTCTGTCTGCTTTGAAAATCAACAATAAAGGGGTTCACACTGCAGCTCCCTCAAATTGTGAGGCAGCTGTTGAGAGAGCTGTCTAGGTGAAACGGTTTTAACTTTGTAAGCTTATTTTTATTTGGTAATTTTTGTGACCTTCAGTGTCTTCTGCCAGCTCTAAGCCAGGACATGTAGCAAATATCAACATATAGCGTGTGAAAGACTGTAGAGGGCATTGAATGTGTAGTTCTTCAGGCTGTTTAAGGAGTGGAATGTTTGTCTAGAGTTGGAAATGCAGGACATGTTTCTTATACCACACTTCTCAGGCTCTTTGTTGCTTGGGAGGGTTGGGATGGCTGGTGTTGCTCTAAGGGACCTCAAATCTTATGCCTCAAAATACTGTGTATTATCAAATCTCTGTCCATTGTTAATGAGGAGGATGATTACCAAACCAAGAAATTTAATAGGTGTGCTATTGGTTTATTGAAGTATGCCCTTCTTGTACCTGGTGCCAAAGTAATCAGCTTGTATTGACTTATATAGCGCCAAATGAGGGAATCAGGAAAACCACCATAAATAAGTTAACCACTTTTGGCTGAAAGGTTCATGCAAAATAAATAAAAAGAGTTTGGAAGCAAGCCTTCCTGGAGAAAAAAAAAAAATAAATTCATGAAATCAAATTCCTTTATGAAACAATACACAAAAAGATAAGCATAATTTCTAATGTCAACTTGGATAAACAAGAGAAGGTGGGAACAGTGCATATGTTTGCCCTAGCAGTGTTTCTATTCCAAATAAATATTATGTTCATGTATCTATTCATCTTTCAAAGCAGCAAAATAATTATAGGAGACTGATTAAAAATTAATACTCTGACAACACTTGTGTGTCCAAAAGTGCTGCTCATTCTAGGCCAGCTTCCTATTAACTTTTCCATTCAATTTCTTTCTTCATCTTCAGCCACGTAGTTTTAGTATGAGAAGTGAAGCGGTAATGTAGTACTCCATGTCTTTCTTTTGTTTCAACTCATGTTTTGAGTGACTGAGTCTAGGTAGATTTTGAAATAATGTTGGAATGATGTTTGTAAACCAGAGCAAGACACAGTGAAGCGTCAGAGTGAAATTGCTGTACCACAATACTGGAGAATCATTTTAAAAACTGTGAAATGACTTCTGATTTTTATTCTGTTTTGAAGCCTGTTAAGGTTAATGAGTGCTGTGGTGGTTTTTTCTTTGTTTTGTTTTCTGGTTTTTGTTTTTCATTTCATTGCTCTGCTCTCTTCCCTCCTTTAAGGTAATTATTATATCAGGTCACAAACTCCTTAAGTAGGAGTTGTATAATAGTAACAGAAAAATACCTCAGCTTGAACCGAGTCTCTAGTTCTGAATCAGCCCAGTGTTGAAGCTGTTTTTCTGTTTTTTGAGAGAGAATTTTTTGGTATACTAATATACTCAGGAAAAAAAGAGGAAAACGCCCCTTTGATCAAATTTAATTCATTATGAACCATAAACCAGTCCATAAATAGATGCATCCTAGTGATCTTGTACTCTGATTATTCTTACCTCCCATTAGAGATTCTGGGAGTTCAGAAATTCAGAAGTGAAACACTGTCCATAACCATTCAAAAACTGATGAACATTCAAAGGGAAACAGTTTACTGCTCAGAACTACCATGATACTATCTTTAAGGAGTGAGATAATTTGCATTAGAAATGTAGAATTGTTGGTACAAGCTGTTCTCTTGGAATATTGCTTTGAGTTATAAACCTATTTTTTTTTTTGTCTTTAGTATTTGTCACAATAAGACTTTGATCGAATCTCTTCTCTTGCATATTTTCCCTGATGTCTTTACTTGTGATCTATTATTAAAATGCTTATTTGAATTGTAGGGTCAAGACAAACTTTTCCTCTATTAAAAGTTTCTCCATGTTCAGGTAGGTACGTACGCAATAGAACTACCTTGCTGAGTAAAATACACCTAGGAACATATAGATGCAGAAAGAAGTCTTGGGAGTTGTTTGTTGATTAATGCATTCTTCCAGTATAGTTTATCCATGCAGACGAACTTAATTTTTAAAAGTGTTCAAAATCTTAAACTTTAACTCTGCTAATGCCATTAGTACCTATCTTCTGGAGTTCTTCCTCAAAATGTTGTTTTCCTGCCAGTAAAGACAAGCAGCCCACAAATGAAAGTTCAATACGTTATATTCGAAATCTAACACAAATTAACGTATACTGACTCGTAGACTGAACATCCTCAAATTACACATATTTTGTTCCTTAGCTATTTTAGACGTTGTACATTCCCATGCGTACACTACAAAACCAAACATAAAATATTTTAAAAAACACTTCTAACAGTTTTAAGTGAGTGCACTGTTTCGTACTCCTCTGATGTAAATAATATGAATGTTGTGTATGAAAAAGACCAAATTCTGGTTTTGATAGATAATTAATAGGAGAATTCTGATGCATTTTTTCTCCCTCTCAATGACACATTTTTCTCACAGAAATCAAAAAAAAATATTCTGTGCTTTTTTTTTTGTTTGTTTTTTGTTTTTTGCCTTTTTCTGTTTGCTTTGTGTGTTATTTTTTGAAGGTAATGGGTACTGTGTGAGAAGACTATATGGATTTGTATTTAATGAGCTATCTAGAAGGGAGAGCCTAAAACTGTTTCTTCTGCTAAAAGTGTTACTCAGGCTCCAGTGCTTTCCAGAGAGTTACGTTAGATTAAAAAGTCTATGAAAAGGTGTGGTTTTAGAATTACTTATTCCTGAATATTTTATTTTTCAGAAAAAAAGTCACAACATTCTTAAAGGACTATCAGTTCCAGATACTACACACACCCCTCTTCTTACCCCCCTTTCCCCCAGGGTACAGAGGAAATCCTTCCTGATACTCTAGAGCCTTTTCTAAAAATCACTAAGATGAAATATGACTTCTAACCTAAAAGATTTTATTTTAAATTATGGGGGAATGGAAATAGACATATAAAACAAACAAGCTTCCACAAGAAGCAGTCATAATATAGTTCTGGCAGATGAAATTATGTCTTCAGCTCAAATTTCATAGGATCTGAGGGAGTAAATCTCTGGCTCAGAATCTCAAAATTCTGGACCCTGTTTTGCAGCCTCCTGGCACGGAACTGCTACAGAATTAGTCCAGTTCCATGGACATTTTAATCATGGAGAAACTAGAATGCTTTGGGGTTAAGTCTTTAGGTTTAAAACTGTAAAGGGATTCTCTTACCAACATTATACTGTAACTGGATCTTGCTGAACTGAACCAATAAATCCATATATGTTTCAGTTTCTTTCCTAGCATGGAGAATTAGAACATTTGCATCTTGATCTAGCACAGCTCTTGGAGTGGCAAAATATGAGTGGTGGACGTGGAACAGGACCAAGAACTAAAAAAAAAGTGCCTTTTTTTTTTAGTCTTGCATGAAATTTAAAGGTGCTGCAGAATCATTCTTTTCACTTCGATGTTTACCTTTTTATTGATTTAAGTGACAAGAGTCACTTGGTAGGGGGCTGGAACAGATAGCCTCCAGAGGTTCCTTCCAACCTCAGCAGTTTTGTGGTTCTGTGAGTGAGAGCAACAATGAATTTTCTGCTTTGAAAAAAAGGTATATAATGAAGTGTTATGAGATTAAATGCATTGCTAACCAGGGAGATGTTGAGAAATTTATCATGATGTAAATACACAAACTTTACTGCAGTGTGTTTTTAAAAGCAATAGTATTTTGTCTTTGCTTAACTGGTTTAGTAAATGTTAGGATATTGTAGTTGCAAGATAACTCTAGAGTTTTAAGCTATGCCAGGAAGAGTAGTTTGGCCTTTCCCCTCATGTGTCTAGTCAAATACCTCTTAACATTAGCCATATGTAAAACTACATATCATAATTCCTTGGATTACAAGACCTGGAAGATGATACCTGCTTGGCACCATGTATTGTACTTCTATGTACTTCTGATTATTTATTTAATATGCTACTGGCCTAACAGTCTCTTGTGAGTATGGATTCATTCATTTTGAGCAGGCAAAATCATTACACTAATAAAATATGGACAGTTTGCGGTTTGTTTTCTTTCAGCATCTGTAATGAAAGCAACGTGCTTTTTCTTAAATTGTCAAACGCATGCATTTTATGTGGCCTTTCATATACTTACGCGTTTCCAGCTCTGGAATCTACTAGTGAAGAAGCAATAATATAAACCGACCATGACTAGATAGCAAGGTGCTAACAAACTATAAAGTATATAATTTAGCGTATTTTTTTGTCACGGATATGACCTATTTCACTACCATCATATGGAAATTAGCCACACAAATGAACTGCACATCAATATGGAAGATTGCTGTCTATTTTTAGAGATCCTAATTTTTAAGCAAGTCTGTCACACAGACAATATGCAACATGCATGTATGTGGATTTCTACGCAGTGAAGATACAGAAATTTCTTTGAACAATATTAGTACCCACATCTTTCCAATTCCCAGTTGTTTTCTTCTTGCTTGAGGGCTTCAGTCCAGCCATGTAAAGTCCATTTATGTACTGTATGCTAAAAAAGAGGCTCCCATGTGTGAGCAGAACTCCTTTCATCATCATGCCTGTGGAGGATTGAAAGTGAAGTGAGAATTTCTTTATATTGTCACAATCCTAGTGATTTAAAAAATAAACAAAGCAAACCAAAATAAAATTAAGAGGCAACAAAACAACTGATGTTTTACACTAAGATTGCTGTTTCACTTCTAATAGCAGGGATTTCCATGACCTGTTTCGCTCCATTTAAAAATAATAATAATAAAAAAAAACTTCCAATGCAAATCAAAAAAGTCAGAACAATTGAACCAGTGTACTGAAACTGTCTTAGAAAATGCAGTTTCTTTGCTACACACTACAGTTGTGTATTTTGTTTTTATTCCCCTCCAGACTTTTTAAAATCACATTGTTATCTTAGTCTTTGAAATGTAAAAATGCTGGGACATCAAAGAAATATTGTGATGGTCAAAGAAATTTAGAAGGAGACTGTATATAATGAATACTTAACACTGGAGGTTTACTACATGTTTTGTGAAGATATCCATTGTAGCAACTCAGAGCTGGAAAATGAGGCATGAAATTGTTTGTAGAAGGTTCAGTAATTTGAATGTTAAGCATTTGTATGTTTGCAAAGCTAAGCTTGAAGTTTTAGTCATAGCATGGGTATTTGTTCTGTAGCTTGTTTAACGAAAAGCAGATAAGAAAACCTTACAGCAGCTGAAGAAAAACATTCTGAGAAATACAAGAATATAAAGACCAACTCTTGAAGAGATATAGATGAGGATATCCTGTTTGACTTAAGGGGTGTTTTACTCTAGATGAGGATCTGAGAAGCACAGCAAATTAACCTTCTCAAAACTCTTGCAATGGGATTCAAACCCACCAAGTCATCTACTACCAGATAAGCTGACATTAATTACTACAGGGAGCTGCTCAAATCTTACTCCTGCTATGGTTATACAGCTTTTAGTATTTGAGGTTGTTTGTATAAAGCTTGTAACTGCCTTTGCCAATCATAACATCGTTTAGTTTGGAAAAGACCCTTAAGATCATCAAGTCCAACAGTCAACCTAACACAAGTCCACCACTAACCCATGCCCCTAAGCACCACATCCACACATCTCTTAAATACCTCCAGGGATGGAGAATCCACCCCTTCCTTGCACAGCCACTGCCTAATCACTCTTTCTTTCAAGAAATTATTCTTGATACCCAATCAACACCTGTGCTGGCACAACTGGAGGCTATTTCTTGATGTTCTATAATTTCTCACTTGAGAAGAGACTAGTCCCCATCTTGCTACAACCTCCTTTCAGGTAGTTGTAGAGAGCCAGGAGTCTCTCTGCAGCATCCCTTTTTCCAGGCTAAACAACCCCACTTCCTACAGCTGCTCCTCATGTGTTTCGTTTTCTAGTCACTTCATCAGCTTTTTGCTCTTCTCCAAATGCATTCCGGCAGCTTAATGTTCTTCAGTCTCACATTACTTGCCCTTTAGGAAAATTGTGCTTGCAGAAGTCTGGATTTTCTCTTTTGATTCTGTTGACTTCAGTCAAGATTGCCTCTTTAGTACAAAATTTCCTCGAAGTTGGTAGCTGCATCATGTGACGAGTGATCACATTCTCCTGTGACAGAGAATGCCACATGACCTGCTCTATGACAAGAGGTACACATGATTGGGACTCCCAATGAATGTTAACGTCATGGGTGGTGTTTTTGAAATAGGGAAAAAATAGAATGGAGTGGCCTGCTAAAGCTATTTATACCATGTGTGCGTTTATTTTCTAACCCAATAATTCCCTAGAACAGAGGACAACGTAGTCAAATGAATGTTTTGCTAGCCTGAGATTAGTCCTTGTGCTGTAGAACAGGTTTCAGTTTCTCATCCTTTTTCTCCATTTACTATGTAAAGCAACTGTAGCACCTTGAAAATTTGCACGAAGGTCAGCTAGCCCAAGCCAGCAGAATTGCTGATATTGTTTTTTTTATTTCCTCATTGCTCTCCCACAACCTCCTGAAAATAAAGATTTAAATTTTCTCATGACACATTTCCAAAGTAAGTATTTCAATCATCCAGACTTGCCGTAGTCTAAGGAACAGATTTGTAGTACTACTAAATTCCATGGACTTGCAGTAAAGTTGAGCTTGGGTCTCTGGTGGTAGCTGTGCATTAATTACCAGGTAGTGTAGTGAAGTCTCTGATCATAGTGGTACTTCTGGTAGCAGTTAAAATATTTCAGGGAATAAATTTTATGGGTAAAACCAATCCTGTGGCTTTTTGTATTACGTAATATTTGTATTCTTCTTTGTTACTTTCATCAATCACTTATATCGGGTTTGATTCTAGTCATCCTTACCGAATTCTGTCAGCCTAAGTGTTTTTTTGTTTGTTTGTTTTTTTCTTAATCTGGAAGCTGCCAGGGTATTGCCAAAACTTTGATCTGTGCACATTACAGAACTAGTGAACATGATGATTAGTCATGCCTGTACTGTGGGAGCATTCACAACTAGGCTGACTAACTTCTCAGGACTCACTCTGGTATGTTGGATTTTGCTCTACTATTAGTGTCACTAAATTCATACAAAACAGGGATTGGGTAAACCATTGTGAAAATGGAAAAACTAAGTGAATGGTAAAGTTCCAGTAATTGAACTGTCAGGCTTATTTGGACGTGGAATCCATGAATTATGTTTCAACACAACTGTGCTTTTTTTTAATTGTTCATGTAGATGTTCTGTGTCATTTTCCATTTCCCTCAGAAAATAGCTTAGATTCATGAACTCTTGATAAATTGATTTGATTTTTTTGTCTTTGCATTTTAGATTGTGTTAAAACTGTATTCTGTACAGTGTCCGAGCAGCTATTTGAATCTAAATATTATACTTAAAACCAGCGAGCTGCAAGACATTCAATAAGCTTTATTCTTTTCTCACTGGCATGTTAACATCCCAAATATGTATTGATATTGTTCTAGAAAATTATCTTTTCTGAAGTTTATTAAATTACGTTCTGTAAATAGTTGATACGACTTACTCTTCATTCATCCAAATATGCATTTGCTTAGGTGGACAATGGTGCTATATTGTTTTGTCTTTTACAGAGGCAATTACTACTGTGTTACATCTCATCCAGTCACAGACATCTATCTACAAAGACTCCTATTATTGCTGACTGCCGTTTAGAATTCTTTTGGACTAGTTATTGTCTTGCACGATTTTTCTTTTTCTTTTCCTGACATTTTTCAATGATTTTTGACATCTGAGAAAAATATACATTCAGATGATTAGAATGTTGCTGCCTGGTCTCTGCTCTAGTCAACCACAAGACAGCTAAAAAAGCATTAGAGAAAGAGGAAATTAAAAGGCAGTGATACATGATCTATTTTCTGTGCTGTTTATTTGATTATTATGATTGGGGGGATGTTATCTAGAAAATGCTTTTGCTTTTCTTGGTGTTTTTTGATTTTTTTTTTGCCTTTGTTGGTTTTTTGTTGTTTGTTTTTTTGATTGGCTTTCCACTTAGGAAAAGAGAAGAATGAATGCCAGGAGTTACTATAGATATGCAAAGTTATCACATGAAGAGAACCATAAAAAATTAGTTCCTGTTTGGCTTTTTGTTGGGGATTCTGTTAATCACAAGGTCCTGATGCATCCAAACCTGTTGTTGTTGTTTTTGTAACAGGCAATCAGTTTGCAGGGCAAATGTCAAAGGAAAGGAGAAAAAAGATTAGAAAGCTACATTAGCAATTGGCCCAGAAATAGGGTGGAAAAAAATCCTGTACTGTTTTTCTGTTCATCTTCTGCCTGCTTGCATACTTGTCCTTTCTACTTCGTGTTGCTGTTTGACTTGTTTGACTTATTTTCAGTGTACTTTTGCAAGTGCTGAATTTAAAGCTGTTCAATCTTAACATACCTTTTACAAATTAGCACTTTTCCTTCACTTAGGGATAGGTTTGGAAGGAAAGCCAGCTGAACCAATGAGACTGAAGCTAGAAATCAGCAAAACTAGAACGCTTTGCACATAGAGAATCTCTATCTCCAAGATATTTTTAAAGAGTCCCTATATTCCTAATTTGGAGATTCAGATAAAGACAATGAAGACGTCATATCTGAAACAGAATGTGATATGCAGCACATCTCTTCCTTAGCCTACATCTTCCTTCTAAATATTTGTACATATATTGGGCTTAATTATCTTTCCTGTCATTTTAATTAATGTAGAGAAAATAGTTTTACTCCATCTAAGTTTTAAGGAGTTTCTCCCACAAAGAGAAACATAGCTGCTATGTGCATGGAACTGCTCAGTATATCCTAGCTCACCTTGTCAGGACAAGTGCAAGAAACATGTTGAGAATCATGACAAGGTTTATCCAGAGTTCTTTGCTTTCCAGAAATCTCCAATCCCTCTGCAGACGGTTACCAGCTATCAAACTTAAGAGCAGCCCTCAATGGCTTTACCTTTCATGGCATATGGGGGTGCCATTTATGAAAGATCAGGAAATCTCATGAGGCTGTCTTCTCTGCTGTGTGGTTTCCAACTATTACTGTTACTTTTATGGGAAAAATCTGAGGAGGGCAGAACATCCTTTCTCAATTTACTCCCTCATTTATGCCAAGACATCTTAAGCCAGAGTTGTTCTGTGGTATCGTAGCTGAGGGAAAAAAAAAAAAAAAGTTTGACAATATTGAGAAAGCTGTGAATTTACGATACATTTAAGAGCCATATTTTCATGAAACTGTGATTCAAAATAAAATGTCAGTGGAGCCAGGACTTTGTTTCCAGGTGGATGAAGAATTCTGATCGATTTGGATGGACAAGAATACTCAGTAAATCAAAAGAAACCTGATTCCTTTCCCACAGGTTTTTTTGAAGGCTAATGTAATATGTGATGTCAAACACGTTTAGACATATTTTGATTCAGAAGACTTTCAAGGGAAGACTCCCAGTATAGGCAGAGTTTATGTACAGTGATAACAGATTATTTTGTATTTAGTCTTTTGTTGAAAATGCATGTATTTGTTGTGCAAAATGGAATTTCTGCTGCTGTATATGAATTGCTACAGATGCACTCCTCATATATAGTCTATCTGCCTGAACTAAAAGAAATCGAACACATCATTGTTTGTTCAAGTCATAATTCAGATACCAGCTTTCAATGAAGTTTAATAACTTTAAGAAGAGCTATAAAATAAGTGTATGGGTGTATACCTATAATTCTGTATTATCATCCCTCTGTAGACACATTTCTCAAGACATTAAGTACATACTTTAAAGACTCAGGAGTAATTTTGGTCTTTGGTGCAGTACTTGAGGGGCTAGTTAAAGAAAATCTATTATTCCTTCCTCCCTCAGAAAAGATGAAGAGTGGTGGGAAATTAGCTCCTATTGCCCAATTATACTTCATCCTGGAGGGGTGGTCGAAGAACTTCCATTCTTCAGTCTTTTGTATCATATATTGCATGCTGACTTTCTTCATTCACTGAGAAGGTGGTGGTGTATGCAGGATGAGAGAACAGGGAAGGTAACACCCAATTGGTTTCTCTCATTTACATGCACATCCACATATTATAATGTTAATTCTATCATGTTTCATTCATTTCAGCATATAAAATTTGTGCAATTCAGTGGCCAAGTTACAAAAATGTATTTTCCTTTATTTTATTCCAAGGAGTAACATCCCTTGGACATACTTGGCTTTTGAGGATGCGTAACATTTTAGGCCGTTTGATGAAAGATGCTGCCAGTTTCAGAAGCTGCAGAGTCTGAGGACAGAATGAACGTACTCTGTACGATCAATCAAAAAATGTAAATTTGTTCTACTTTGTTTTCACTGATATAACTCTGTAATAATACATTACATCCTATCATTTTCAATTCTTTACAATGCAGCAATTTACATCTGTTGTAACAAAACTTGTGGAAGGATTACGCCTCCTAATTTGATCTCCCTTTTTATTCGCTATGCACTGATAGGAGTTCTTATACAAGATATTTAATACTGGGGAGTCTCATTCAATCTATTAACTCCTGTCCACAGATTTTTACATCAATTAAAGAATAATCTTTTCTGTAGATTTGACTAGGTCATCAAATGTGTCTGGATTTTCTACTTTGATAGATAGGTGATGGTTATTAGCTCTTTAAGAGATGGCCCATTTAATTTTAAATTTTATATTAAAAACATTTAAACTTTTTTTTAACCATCTCACCATTTTTCAAAGTTCATCTTTTGATTCTGTAAGGGGAAAAAAAAAAAAAAAAAAAAAAAAAAAACTTTGTCTCATTGCAGTCTTGAAATGTTAAAATTGCAATCTTAAATCACCAAAGTAATATTGTGATTTTTTTTGATGTTCTAAGACTGCTTAGCCCATTGCAGATGAAATCATTTGTGTTTCTGCTCTGCACTGAGCTATACATATTTCCAGCTATTATAGAGAAATAGAGAACAACAATCTTAGTGATCACACTGTAGGTATGTGCTTTTTAAGGGTATTTTTTCTGTGCTACTCAAGACAATTATTGTTCTATAATTAGAAATCAGTCATTTCATATTATACAAACAGTGACTTATCAGGCTCTACAGGATAGATAACTAATATCAATAATTTCTCATTGGTTTCTGGATACTTCCCATCTGTATTTTAAGTGAGCTTTTGTTGTTCCTGTTAACAACAACAAAAACCTCAGCTGGATTCTGAGCTACTTAGTAACAATTGCCCAATTTTCATCCTCACATCCTTTCATTTCAAAATTGCTTGTGCAGGTGGTGGCTATACAGCTCTCCTCCTTTTTACACAACTGTAATGTGTGTGATCGTTATCTGGTTTTAGACCAGGCTACTTTGCAGGAATTGCACTAGCAGAAGTCTTTAATGATCAATACCTTGCTGATCCCTGCTAGCATCCCACAGAAGCATTCTTAGTGCCTGTTGTGGTAGGTCTGACTGACCTTTTGATGTAGTTGAACAGCCTATTCTTTGCAGCTTTTTTGGCATCAGTGTTCAAATACTTCATTTAGTTAAGTCTGAAGCAAGCGGGTGTGCAAATTAAATTGTAGGAATTTGCTTCCAAATTTGAAAAGCTATTTTTCCACAGTAGGTCAGTGTTCTGAGTCTCCTTTCTACTAATGTCTCTGTTCTTTCTCTTCTTCTAGTGTTTTTCAGTTGTATGTCAAAAAGCTCTCGCATTCCAAAACACTATTTTTTCATGACCTCCAGGAAAAGGACAGGACACGATGAATGTTTCCAGTTAGGAAATTATGTTCTGCTTTCAAGATAAATGAGTGAAATTACATCTGTATCCTCTATTAATATTTTGATGTGTACATTTCTACATAAGTCACTACTTCTGTTGTCAAGGAAATACTAAACCCCCATTTTTTTCTAGCGATGCACTCCAATCCTGACTCAGAACAAGCCTAATCAGCGTGGTGATTTCTCTTCTTGTTGTATTCTTTCTCATGAACGTGCAACGTGATTGACATCTGATATAAACACAGGACAGTTTCCAGGAGTTGGAAACCACATACTTTACAAAGTATATAGCATTTTTTAGATGGCTAGACACAGAGTTCCAAGGCAAAGCTATCCAACTTTTCAAACTAATTCCATATCTGAATCCCTCTTCATAGATGCTCATTCACAGGAATACCTTGCTTGTGCTCATGCATTTTTGCATGAAGACAAGATTGTTCATGTAATGTTGCTTGCTTGCATCACATTTGAGAATTCATCTTCTTTTGTTTTAAATGCTTTTGGTAACAAGTGATGATAGCAAGTGTGATGTGACCTGCCTTTCCTGTAATACCTTTAGGAGGAAGTATTCAAACAACTATGCAAAGAGAGACAGCTTGGTTGTCAGCCTTCTGTTTAGGAATAGGCCTTCTCCTTACAAAGTGCTTAAAAGTTTTCAAATGTCTAGCATTAGAAAAAGGTAATTCTTATCAGCAGTTCAGGCATCTTCCTTCCAGTAGAGGGCATTAATACCCGAACATACAAGTCTAAATTCTCTGGGAATACCGTTCCTAACAGGAGATAAAGGATGAGCATGGCAGCTTGTCTTTTGGTTTTTCAGGGTGGGAGAAAAAATAATCCTGTTATATTCATAACTATGTTTTCAGCTGCATCTTATCTCCTAAGGAACTGAAGAAACAATTATTTTTTTCAGCTACCCCCATTCAAAATGTGGAAAGCAATTTACAGCAAACACCAATAGTAAGCAAAAGAGAACATTTTGAGGACAGCTAACATTCAGGAGCTAGGAATATGGGGGAAAACCAGTGCTTGGTCTGTATATGAGCTCAGTGAAAATGTGACCTATGAAGAAACCTGTAAGGAAGATAGAGTGGACAACTGTAGAAATGCTAACTGACTCTGGGATCATTAAAGTGAAAGTGGTTCTTTACCAGATTAAAACAACCTATCCTACTTAGAATCAAAATAGTGTCATTAAGCATTTGAGGATCTGAGCACAATGATGCAACATAACCACAAAAACAAACAAACAAAAAAGCTTATGATGGCTAGCTGAGAACCTAGGGTGACAGACCTGAACAGTGATGGATGGGCCTGGGGTCCTGCCTTGGTCTCATGCTCTGGTAGTAACTGGTCTGGCTTCTTCCTAGCATATACTCTTCAAACTGCTGAGTCCTGTTTGCAGAGCTTTGCCATAAAGCTGTGGTGATACTCAACGGGAAGAAATAACTCGGTATAGTAAGTGTTCTGGGGAAGTGCTCACAGTGCTAGATGATGCTGATTCAATCCCTTACAGTCAAACAGCCTCTTCTTTCAGGGAGCAGGGAAAGGAAAAGATCAATGAGGATGGTACTAGTGATCAAATACTCTTTTTTTTTTTTTTTTTTTTTTAATGTCTAGGAGAGATCTGGGGATATTTTCCTGTAGGAATGTGTTTAGTTTATAGCCTTGTTTACTTATGCAAGTAAGTGACTGTATGATCTAACAACCTGAGTTGAATAGCCAGTCCTTTTGGTCTTTCACAGGCTATGAATACAGTAAGAGCACTCAACCCTTCTGAAGATATGCAAATGCAGGCATTTAAAAGATTTACATTCATCTTTCACAGGCCTCAGAAATATAAATATGAAATATCCAGAACCTTGTCACTTCAGTAATAATTAAGCTGATGGCCTATTATGTTCGATTGCAAATCAATATAGTATCTTTTGGTGCCACTTGAGTTCTTGAGGGTTGGCTTGGGGCCAGCACTAGTTATACAATTGAAGAGCTGCAGCTGCATCTAAAACTTCTCTGCCATTTCCATTCAGAAAGAATAGACTGGTAACAATGGTGGCCAGCCTCTTCATAGTAATTGTGTGCAAGTACACATTTTGAAATAGTGTTTTTGTTCAGCAGGTGCTGTTATTTTAGTTTAATTTGAATTTTGAAATATGGAGGAGAGAAGGGGCCTAATCTTAACAGCATCTAACCTACAGCTGTTCAGAACAGGACAGCAAACAGCATATGTTGCTTAGATGAAAATCATAATTGCTCATTCTTCCTGGCATATTAGCAGACCAGTGCTGAGCCTCTGAAATCATCTAGCATTTTCAGGCTTTTACTTTTCAAAGTGATCTACAATACTCTGGAAGAACAATTCTAGAACATCTGACTATAAGTTTTCCCACAAGCAGCTATGTGGTTTTACATCAGAAAGCACGGAATGATTAGATAGTTCACCAAGGCAGTGTCAGAAGTACTGACCTCTGGGATCATTATTGAATTGCAAAGTCTGTTAGCTCAGTCCACTCCAATAGCTGATGAAACACCTTGTATAACGATGATTTATTTGTCCGTTTGCCTCTTCTCCTTTAAACGGAAAGAAAGTCCATTGGGGCTTGAGGAGGACAGAAGGGTCACAAATTTTTGGAGCATGTACATTTCTCAAAATTTACTGTTTTTATCCAGTTTTATTTTTTTCTATGACTTGTTTGTTGTTTAAAATCTGAGTTAAACAACTTGTACTTCTCGGAAAAAAATCTCTGTAAATGTTAGAACACAAGACATACTAGAAAAGGCAAAAATAGAAAGACGTAAGAAGTGGGATTAGAGTCAGGGGTTAACATTTGAAGTCTTATCACAAGTCAGTCCCCAAAATCTGGCTAAAAACGTGATTAAAAAGGTGCTGACAGTGACTTACCATGAAAAGTCATAGATGTGAATTTTACACATTCTCAGTCATTTGACAAAACTTGTGTGGTCTACATTAAGGTATGATATTTAGCTCTTTGCATGGTCAGGCCTTAAGTGAGAATTTCACATTTGAAATTGGAACGCTTATTTAGATGCCTTAAACCTTATCCTTTTCCACATGTGTGCCTGTTTATGCTTGAGTCTTCTTAGTGGTCAGTACAGAATTAATAGTACTTAACTTCAGTAATACAATGCTTTGGTTCAAGCAAATTCATGAAAAAGCCTCAATAACCAACCCATGTATATAGAAGTATTTATTAATTTTGCTTTTGGATTTACAAAACAATGAATTTTTTTCACAACTAATATTCTGTCAAAGTCATCACATCATTTCTAGCTGTAATTTCATTTAGAGCAAGATCCTGAGGAGGAGAGAGACATCCACACATACTGCTGTGCTGCTAGTAAGCCCTATTGAAGATACTGGTTTTTGAACTAACCTCTGAGGGAAACATGAAATAATGCACCTGCAAATTCAACATGTAAATAAAACCAAAGAATAAGGTTTATTCATGACATATTTCCCTGGAAAGCCAGAGATTTAATTGTTGACAATATTAAAGGGGTAAAAAAAAGTATGGTACGTGTGAAATGCACTGTCTGGTTTTGACAAAATAACTCCTTTTCAAAATGAGGTGCTTTTTTCTTAGCGCTTTCCAAAGGAAGATAGAAAGTGAAATATAGTGAATTATGCACAGGATATTTTTTTTCATGCAGCTTCTGGGAAGGCTGACTAGGTGAGGTGCTCTGTTAGGTTTGCTTCTCATGAATAAACAACTACTTGAGATACAGTCAATGGCAGTCTTTGCTGCAAGGCCAGGAAGTGGTGGAATGTAAGACCCAGAGGGAAGTGATGAAGGTAAGTAGCAGAATAAAAACCCTGTATTTCACCAGTGCTTCAGCTTATATGAGGAACAGAAATGTGAGGTCCCATGCAAGGCTGTTCTTCAGGGCAGAGAATTTGGTTGATCGTCAGGAGTAACCACCTCAAAGCACATTAATGGCCTGTTCCTGTGGACAGGAAAATGAGCAGGTGTGGCAGAAGGCCAGCTTAATTGAACAGTCAGCTCCTGAGCAGGCTGAAATGTAAAAAGGAAGCGTATGAGAGGTGAAAGCAGAGAGAGATGGTGAAAGAGAAACCTGCCTGCAGACTTGGGGATGTAATTATGAAAGCCAAGACTTAGGCTTAATTTCAAAAACTGGCAAGAAAAAAGATTTGAGAAACAATAGGCTGGTTAAACTGGAAAATAACACCAGAAGTCTTTATGGAAGCTAAGCACAAGAAAGACAAGGAGGTGTTTGGTAACAGTCTATAGGCTTATCAGGGGGTAAGTCATTTCTGACCAACCTTGCTGCCTTCTCTGAGATGATGATTAAATCTGCAGAAAATCAGGAGAGAACTGTGCATCACTTACTATGGCTTTATCTATTTTTTATTTATCTACTATGGTTTTATTTATTTTTTAAGTTTTTGACGTGTTTTTGCATGGTTTCCTTATAGCCATATTTGAGAGACATGGACTGCTGTGGATTGGTGGGGTAAAATGTTAGTGGGCAGCAGTTCAGTCTTAATTGGTGCTGGTTCTGAGTAGCTTTCATCTGGGCTGATAATAGGACCTCATGCTTTTTAGTAACCTCATCAGTGATCTGCACAGCCAGCTGGAATGTATTCTTGTCAAGTTCATGGCTGACCTGAAATTAAAGGGAGTGATTGCTATGATGAAGCTCTCTAAATGCTGCCGTTCAGAGGAACCTTACCAGGCTGGAGAAATGGGCTGACAAAAGTCTTACTGAAATTTGAAAAAGGCAAATTGAAGTCTTCTATCTGGGGCAGAACAACCCCATGTATCAGTAAAGGCCATGAGCCTCTGAAGTTAGCTCTGCTTGCAGATGACCTCCAGCGTTCCAATTCAGCCTTGTTTTTCCTATTATGTAGGCAAACTGGAAATTCAGGCCAGTCTTTATAGGTCATTAAAAATTGATATCTTGATATCTTCTCCTTGGTTATCAAAGGAGGTATTTGGCCTTCAACTTGATATGTCAAGCTGTTGTGATCTAGAACAGTTTGTAGTAATCTTTCTAAGGATGCTGGTCTACTCTATATTTAATGAGGGGGCAGAAGCTTTACCCCTTCATCTCCAAAGTGACGTATTGTGGTTGCATTGTGTTAGTCAGCCCCATACAAAACGTAGGAAAAGCTGGAACAAGTTGAATTGTCCTTAACGTTTCAAAATAATAGTGGCATCCAGAAGTGGCAGATGTTTCTTGTTTGTTTGTTATTTTTAATGGGATTAACCTTACCATATCCTATATAATTCCAACAGGTACTTTAAAATGGCAGTGATAATCAAAGGAAATTTTTTGTATCTGTGTTTCTCTTACTTTCTTGGTCAAAGAATATCTTTCTGTATTGTTTGGTACTTCTGACTGTTCAAGAGTTTTTCTAACACTTTATGGGACAATGTTTTGGGAGCTTAAAATTTTAAAAAGTTTTGATTTGCCTCTTCATCTGCAGTTCAGCATATTGGCTGTCTGCTTCAGGTTGAATGCATTTGAGGGTATCAGCTAAAAGTTTAACTCTGTTCAAGAAAAAGACAATTTTAAAAAGAAAACAAAAAGTTTCAATAGCATTAAAATTTTCTATTGGTCTTTCCTATTAATCAACATATTTTAGTACTGCACGTTTCTATCTTTGAGTGGTTTACTCTTTAATTGTAGTACCTGAATCTAGGTTTTCCTCTGTATATTCAGGAACTGAAGGTAAAGAGGGTTAATCATCAATGATGCTACATGTTGCAGTGTACAAATGTTGTTAGAGGATTAATGTACGAGGCAGACCTGGAAATCCAAAATAAGGTCACAAGCTTGACAATCTTCCCATTGGGTATTTGCATAAATTTTACTGTTCTGAAACCACTTAGAATGTGTGTTGGATGTGATTGAATTGAGCAACAGTAATAAGCACCACTGCTTTGTAATTGCTCTCTCAGTAACAGTTATGTCTTACAGAGAAGAAGCAGGGAATTAAAAATAACTAAATAATATATTAATCCTTGAATTATCTTGCAGAGCAAAACACTAAGCTTTTTAAAAGAAATCTGTTTCATTCTGAGTAGGGTATGGAATGTAAAGTGAGACATGAAAAAAGAATGAGTAAGGAGATTAAGTGCAGAAACTAGATACATAGATAAAACAGACTGGAAGTTCATACAGTGGGCCTTGACTTGTATTTACTCTTCTTGAGTGGGGGTTAGTAAAGTATTTTGCATTCCTCAAATGTATTTTGGCAGGTTGACAGCAGAGCTGACTGTCTGAAGCCAGTATGTTATGAAGGCTTACGTGGACTGTAGCTAGCTACTTTAGAATGAGCACAGAAGAATCCTTCTTTGTGCAAAAAGGTGTTTGAGATCTCTAGTTTGTCTATGGGCTGCCCAATGAACAGTAGTAGGTGCTTCTGTAGGTTCCTGTAGTCAGAGGTTGGAGAGGGTTAGGTTGTTTGTTTTTGTTTCCCACTCCTCTCAGTCTGAATAATAATAGAAACTGGACCACAAAATCTTAATCATATTGTCCAGAGTAACATGTACAAAGAAATACTATAATTACTTTGATATTCCCTATTCAGTTCTGGATGTTCTTGTAGTTCATTAGAACTGTCCAGACAATGTGATAGCATAGTTCTAATTTTTGCTATTTCATGACGTGAGCCTGGATCTCATTACACTTCCCTCTCCACTGCTGTTAAGGATTGCACTGAAAAAGTTTCCCAGTGTTCCCACATTTAATATTTCTTTTCCGTTAGAGAAATCACCACAAGCTGTGTTGGGTAAACCTTTGATGGCAATAATAGTCCTTCAAAGAACAGAGCTATACTGTGGAGAACAGAGGATATTTTGAAAGAAAGTTAGACCATGCATCAACTTTAAAAATATTTTCATCAATCATTCTAGGACAACAAAACAAATGAGTTGTGTGTTATTTCAGCCAGCAAGTTAGAAGCAGGAGACTGAAGATAGCCAATAAATTTAATCATCAATGAGACTGCTTGTTGATGACAGTATTTTTGGTAGAAACTAGATCAGCCAATATTTTACAGAATTCTTTTTCATACTAAAAGCGATTCTACTCCTCTGTTCCTTCCTCTTTTTCTCTTTTGCTAGCAGGTCTCCAGCTGGCCTGGGAGGCTTATCACCTCTATCTGGTTATTAACAGTCCATTTGCTTAAGTACCTATCATAATTACTTTCTGTAGTTCCTCTGAGAGACACTTCATTTAAAGAACTCTAGGAAAAGTTCTGGTCTGACTGATGACCACACAGTCACATATCTGCCACCTGCTAGCATCTCTTAAGCCAAAATATGTTCGTGGGGAGAGATCCTGTGCTGTTCTGTGTTTTAAAGGCTTTGTTTCCCAGCTTTCTCTTTACATTCCCTAGTCTCCTTCCAAACTGCCTTCTTTCTGGCTTTAGCTCTTTACTGAGTAGCAGCACTGTGTTCCAGTACAAGCTGCTGTTCTGAACTTTGTAGGTATGACACTGTGCAACACGTACAGATTGGAGGGATGGCATGAACTGAATTTAGAGGAATTGGGATCAGAACAGACAAAAGAATGCAGTGAGTAAAGGTCCTCAGTGCTTCCTGAGTCATCTTGAGGACAAAAGATCACAAAATGGCTGTAGTGTGTAACACAAATATGAAGAATGATGTAAGATGTTCTGATTGTTTGAGGTATTTATGCTAGCTTGTAGAAGCTGTGTTCCTCTGCAGGAAACACAGGCATCTGGCTTCACCTTGGCATGGTCATAGATTCATTAAGGTTGGAACAGACCTCCAAGACCATCTAGTCCAATCATCACCGTACTGCCAATATCACCCACTAAACCATGTCCTTAAGCAGCATGTCCAACCTTTCCTTGAACAACCCCCGGGATGGTGACTCCACCCTGCCCTGGGCAACCTGTTCCAATGCCTGCCTCCTCTTTCTGAGAAGAAATGTCTCCTAATTTCCAACCTAAACCTCCTCTGGCACAACTTGGGGCCATTTCCTATAGTCCTATCACTAGTTACCTGCTAGGAGATTCTGACCCCCAGCTCCCCACACCTTCCTTTCAGGGAGTTGTAGAGAGCAATAAAGTCTCCCTGAGCCTCCTCTTCTCCAGACTAAATATCCCCAGTTCCCTCAGCTGCTCCTCATAGGACCTTCACCAGCCTTGTAGCCCTTCTCTGGAAATGCTTGAGAACCTTGATGCCTTTCTTAAGGTGAGGAGCCCCAAACTGAAAACAATACTCAATATGCAGCCTGAGCGTGTGTAATACTAAGCCCATCAAAGTCAATAGAAAGAGTCAGCGTACTTGGGTACAAATACTTTATTTTGGACTTAATTTCATTTTTTTCCTGTGTTCCTAAGAACAAAACAAAATTATGTCAGGATTAATAGATTCACTCTAAGAATTCTGAATGCAATTCAACTGCTGTTTTCTATAGGAAAGCAGATGTTTATCCACCAGATGTGACTATAATGACTGTAGCTATTAAAAGAAAAAAGCGCACACTCATTATGCTCAGGTTAGCTGACATGTAGCATTGCAAACGTTCTTGTTCAGTCATTCTAATGCACCACAATGTAAGCACAATAGATTTCTGTCTTGTGGCCAGCAGAGCTATGCCTCCTTATTTGTATTGTAAATGTTTCAGTCAAATTAATGTATTGAAAACAAGTTTTGGAACTATGGATAAGGCAATAACACACATCAGAGTTGACAAGTGCCATAAAAATGGCCTTTGGTGGGTCATTATATAATTTGTACCTATTTTGTAAGTTTTTCTTGTTGGTTCCAGAAATAGGAGCTTATACTAAAGACTGACAGAAGTTGAACTGGAGAGGTGTGAACAACATTACTATGGCAACACTAAATATTGTGTATGTGAAGAGGCAGGTGAGACCCCTGTGGATCATCAAAAGCCAACCTGGCTATTATAAGGAATGGTAATTGGTTAAATTATTAAGCATTCTATTGCTTATCCCACAGTAACTAAATGGCCTTGCAGTTACTGTATAATTACTGAATGACTGATGGTCTGTTTTCTTCTTTGTGATTTTGTAGAGTCTAATTTGTCATGATAACAAAAAGTCTAAAGCTTTCTTACCAATCACAAGTCCTGTAAGGTGCTGAATGCTTTTGATTCATTGATAAATAATGAAGTTGGCACACTGAGTTTCTTTGGGGATTGGTCACCAATGTTGCAAGGTATTCATGTGGCAGCAGGAAACTGTTTAAGGTACTAATCTGAGATTTAAGGTCTATTTATGCTGTTTGTTAAACCCAACAGAGCCTGGGTTTGTGCTCTATAACTTATCACGTATTCAGATTAGTAAAGCTCTGATTATAGCTTTTACCTGCATAAGCCCCAGGGTGAGTGGTAACTTCGTCCACTTCATTCAGCTCAGTTCTACTCTTTGAACAGCTGCTGAGCTGCAGCCAAGAGTCACGTTTGAGAGATGCTCTTAATTGCTTCTGAGCCATTAGGTGCCACTTCTCTGAAATCAAAGCCAAATGCACATATCTCCTTTTCTTCATTGCTGAAGTGGCAAATTCACATCACATCTGGGAAAGGGATGCTGTTAGCTATTGCCTCCCATAGGCATAAGGGAGGAGTGCAGTCCTGTGCTTTTGCTTAGTTTTGGCTACGAAGTTGCAGCTAGCAGCTATGACTTCCCCTTTGAGACCAGAGCTATAGATTACCTCCTCCCCTCCATTATAGTGAAGTAAACTGCAGTATGAGCTGAGAAATATTTTCTTAACTCAATGTTAGCAGAATTGGATTCCCAGTAATGGAAAAAGAGAATTTTGCACTCTTAACTCGAAGTTCTCTTGTTAGCTACTGCCTTGCTTAAACTACAGACAGTGAAGTCTGACTTGAAACACAATGGGGCAATAGATTTGTTAGGTTACATCTTCTGGATCAAGCTAGTTTTGATCTCTATTATAAACACAGACAATCTCTATTATAAACACAGAAATATGGATCCACTCTCAGGTTTGCCTACTAACTTAACAGATGCATTTGAATAAGTCTCCTTCTGTTTCCATACTCTATCTGTTAATCTTACATATAGCATTTTCTTTTGCCACCCTTTGTCTAGCTAGTCTGTTTAAAATTAGTGATGTGAGTGGGAGGGTTGTGGGTTCTCCTGTATTTCTGAAAGACTTGGTCACTAGACTGTCTACTTGGGTCCCCTGGGTAGTATCAGAATATGTTGGATTTTGGTACAGAGCAGACAGCTCATTCTGCTAGTCTGTTTTATACTGTATTTGATGCTCTTTACACTTGATTATAGTAACCACACATGGGGAGGGTGCTGGACACAGTTATGTAAAACAAGAATTGAGTCAGATATGCCAATTGACTGAAACAGTGGAACCACTGATCTTTTAGGACTTACCATCTCCTGAATATAAGTGTTGATCATAGCCCTCTTTCGTGCCTTCATAGTTGAGGGTGGGGTTTGGGGATTTGTATTTTAGAAGATCTGGCAGGTTACAGTGATAGTGGTAGGAGGGGTTTTGAACCTCTCATAAAGAAGAGGGATGTGCCTAGTAATTATTTAAGGACTGCAACTGGCAGTAAGGACTCAGGTTAAGAAAGCTTGGGGTTACAGAGCATGGACTCATTATTCAACAGTGCCACACTATGACTGTGTTTAGATAGCAAGATTCAAATAACTTATTTTAACATTTTTTTTGCAGCCTTGTTCATTTTGGGGCTGTGATGTACATCAACTCTTAACTTTAGCCTTTAGTCTGCAATATAAGCAAGCTTAGGATTACAAAGTGCAGATCGTGGCCGATTTCAGGCAAATGCACTCTCACAAGTTCAGGGTGGCTAGCTATTGTTCTGTCTTCTGGAACCTTAGTGTTTTCCAATTGGACCTGTAGTTGAATTTTAGAAGACACTGTATCACTTCTGTTTATTTTTCATGTATCTGCAGGTGTCTCTTTTGTATTTAACTCTCTCTTAGATGTCTTAATCTTCCTCATTTTTTTGTTGGCTAGGGTTTTAGAGAGAAAGCATTGTTTCTTTATTAGAAAAATATTTCCATTTTTCCCTAGCCCGGTATTCATAGACTTAAATATTTCATTTTTAATTTGGGGGAGCATTTGGTTGGACAGGCTGAAGCACTGACATGAGATGTGTGTGGTGCTGTGGTGCATATCCCTCTTCCTGCCAGAGTTTAACTTTGCAACTCCCATGTGAGTATCCTAAGTATCTGCTTATAAAGGAGGAATATGTTCTGTTCCCATGAAATAATTAAATATTCACTGGACTGAAAAGGTAAACAAGAAGGAACTTTATGACCCAGTGGGTGGGATATTAGTGTGTAGACAGGTGGGTGAATCTCTAGCTGCTGCTTCGGTGAATATTTAATATAAAGTACTTGGATATTTTGGAGAGTAGGTACTGCAACCCCATGGTGCTTCTGCCTCTACAATATTACTGTCCTAACCAGTGGACAGTTCTTTCTTTCACCTATTATTATTGCAAACTGGAAATCAGAAATTTAAATATCATGTAAACTGTACCTTCATAGTCTGAGCAGTCTGCAGTGACTTGTACTATAAGGCTACCTTCTCCGAGATAGAGCTGTAATTGTTTGACGTAGACACCCTGTTTCCGATGTTCTGAGGAAGTATTCACCACACTGTTTTGTTCAGGTACAAACAGTTAATACTCTGTGTATACTTTACAAAACCACGGACAGTCTCTGAGAATGCCAACGTAGTAGAGCCCACAAACCAAGCAGCCAGATGAATATCCATTTGGTGAATTCTTACAAGACCTAGACATCACAGCCACAGCATAGGCAGCATAACCATGCTCAGTAGCAGGCTTTATTTAGAGCCACAATGGTGGCATTATAGGGACTTTTGACCCCGCAGGCACTTGGCAACAGTTGACAGGAATTAAATGGCCTAGGATTTAGGCACTGGGGTGTCAACTCGATAGCCAAATCTAATTTTGGATCTAGCTTTTTTCTTTTTAATATTTATGCACTAGGTCTAGTTCTGAATTAGGCTGATGAATTTAGATGAGTTGTTAATCTGTCTTAAAAATGTTTTGGACTTCTTCTTAAAAAATAAAAAAGCTAGAACCACAAAGAATAAAAGAAGATGAAAAGCAATAACTGAAATTTAGCCTGAATTTAACTGAAAAATTGTCATCAAGTTGTGTTTTGTCATGGTAGGCTTTTTTAAAAGAACAAACACAAATAGATGTAACTAAATAATTGTGTTTCTGTTAAACCTGTTTCAGACTTGCCTCAAGGGTACCTGACAAAAAAGGTTATAACAAAACCAAGAAATTAGAGACGGCTGACGTGTTTAGGGGATGCCAGTGAAGAACCCCATTTTAAAGATGTAAATTAACTATGATGCATTAAAATTGTGATTACAAGTTTAAAAAAATGAGCCAAATCCACTGTGCATCAATTGCACTCTTCTTACAGCTCCTTGGAGCAACTCTTCCGAAAGAGGGGAAGCAGAAAGGAGTTACCATCCCGTTTCTACTCTGAAAGAAAAAATTTGGAAAATGTTAAAATGTTAATTCAATGGAAGCAGAAATATTTTGGAGATTTCTATAGGAATGAGAAAACAAATGCATAACTGTATTAAGCAAATACTTACTTTAAAAAGTTCTAATATTCTTCCTTCATAGAAGGATATATTTATACAGGCTCAAGTTCACTAGAGATCTTAACAGCATCCAACAGTGTTTTCAAGTCAATCAACAAAGCTGATCAAATTCAATACACAGCTGTAAGCTAATAATGTAGATTTCAAATGCAAACAGGTTAAAAAAGGCACAGCAAGAAGACACACCAAATCCATGAGCTTCATCTGTCCCTCCGTTTCTGGATGTTTGATGTATTGAATGAGAAATATGTTTTCTACTCCCCATACTGATTACATGCAGATGTAATAAAGACATTTCTAGTGCTTCAGGCACATCTGTCATGATATCATGTGATATGATATCAATGGAAGAAGAAAGTATCAAATGACTGAAGTAATTATGCTTCAATATTACAGGACAGAATATATATGCTCATGATGGGGCACGGTTTCAGGGAGTACAGAAGCATCTGAATTAAATTCTTGATGTAGAAATGTTTTGAAGAGAGTATGTTCTGAAATAGAAAAAGCATCTGCTGACCTGTCTGAAGTCAGAGACTGCAATATGGCCTCTATTAGTAAACATAAGAAGTTATCATGGAGTTAAATGCTATAATAACAAAGTAAAATATGTATAATAGAATCTTTTGTCTTCAACATAAAAATACAATGCTAATGATGCTGGAGTTTAGTATTAACAAAAATTTTTTATATAATAATACAAATCAAGATTTCTCAAACTGTTTTTAAATATTTTAAATACATTTATTAGCTATCACTATTGTTATATTTTGTAAATTACTCCAAAGATAATCCTGAAAAGTTAATGTTTTTCACCTTCAGAAGTTCAAAATACATTCCCTTCTCAGGATTTGTCAGTCTAACAAATAAGTAATCAGTTGTATTATATTTTATAATTTGCAGGCAAAACCTCCAATGAAATTCTGCAAAATGTTTTTTGATTAGGGTTTGGGGGCTGGGTGTGTTCTTTTTTGTTTTGTTTTCCTGAACATATTTGTGGTAGGGAGATGTGGAAGGTCTTGTTCACAGATTTGTACTTTTTTTTTTTAAAAAAAAAAGAAAAGGCTAGTTTTTTTTTTTACCGTGTGTCAATATTGTTCACTGTGGACGGTGAAAATCAAAAGATCAGATTTTCCAGAGCTATTCATTTGAAGTTTCCTTTCCATCCACACTCTAGACTTCCAGAATGTTAAGAGTATTGATTAAACATCTGGTATTTTGGTAGGTTTCCCATATCTTTAAAAGAACAGCTCTCAAATGATCCGGAGACTGCAACAATGTGCTGTTGCTCATTTTAGAGTAATTGAACATATTCTGTGCAGAGGGGGTGGGGCAAAAAACTTACAGGAAGTTTTTGTTGTTACTGTTTTTTTCAATATCGTGTTCTATAAGTGTGTGTGTGTGTGTATATATATATAGTATTTCATATATATATATATATATGAAATACTCCGAGGGCATCTTTTTTTTTTTTTTTAAGGCATTTGCTATGCCCAGAAGAGAAAGACTTCTTGGTCTTCTGAGGAAATGACAACAATAATCAAAAATATGTCTGTAACTTTCTACCGTTATCTAAGAAATCCCATAAAGCACTATGTTCATGACTGTCTAATCATTCTTCTGTCTCCAAGAGCAGCCAAGAGTAGAATCCTACAAAAAAAAAAAAAAAAGGGATCAGTGATCAAGGAACAACCTTAGCCAGGAGTACTGCCTGACCTATTAATACTCCGTGAACTTGTTAAATCCATTTTTGAATGTTTGTTCTTTTGAACTCCACAACATCAGATAGCAATGAGTTTCACACTGTGATTATAGACTGCATGGAAAAGCGTTCTGACTTAATTTAAATCTGCTATCCCCGTTATTTCTTGGGGGTGTTCCTTCATTCCTGTGTTTTGTAAAATAGAAAATAATTGCTTCCTCCTCATGTGCTCCACATAATTCATGTTTCTGTAGACCTCGATCATCAGCTATCTCTTTTTCCAAACTAAGAAATCCTGCATATACTTTCCTGGTATGGAAACTTTTAATTTTTCTTGTTGACAACCTGTGATGTAAATATTTGTATAAACTAAAAATACAAAATAGTAGGCAACAGGTGAAAGCAAAAACCGTCTGGAATTCTGCACCATGAGTGGACTGGGGTATGTTGCTAGCGCAGTGAAATTCTTTTTCTGGTTAAAATAACGGCAGGTTTCAGTGGGGCCGGTTCTCACTCTGGAACTATATAAGACATTTCAGTTTTCAGCTTTGCAAATCAGGTAAAACTTGGGGAATATTTAAATTGCTGATGTGCTACTGCAGCTTTCTTGTCGTCGCTCGTTTATATGTTGTATCTCATGGTCTGTACTGTAGATAGTTGTTTGAATTAGATGACGCAACCTAAGCAAGAACCACCAAAGAAGCACAAATGGAATTATCTGTCTGGTTTTATTGTGAGAGGAGGAAAGTTTTCTTCAGAAATTAATCTAAAGCCTGAAGGTTTGTTTGATTGTTTGTTTGTTTTTAATATATTCAAATAAATTATAAGCTTATTACCACAGTAATATGTTCTCAAGATGGAAAGGAAAAGATTCGCCTCTGCACAAACTCCCCCTCCCCTTGTATGTTTATCAGTGCAGCCATTTAGATTGCTTTCCTGACTGTTAAATATGTAACTTTATTATGGACTGTTAAATATGTAACTTTATTATGGATTTAAGTCACCATCACAATGCTCTTCAGCTGCCTGTAAAGTCTGAGGGCTGAATGGATTTCCGAACTGATATCTCATACTCATAAGTTCCAGGACTCAACTTTTAATTCAAGATTTCTCAAAATTTAATCATTCAACTGTCAGGATAGAGGTCACGAAGTAGTCAAGACAGGTCAGATATGTGAGCGGTATTGCTTCAGGTACAAACTTTCTTTTCTTTTTGGCCAAAGTAGCTGAATAGCCAGGAATGGAAGCTATTTTCAAGGTGAGCGGTGAATGTATGGAGCTCACATTAGGACTTAGTTATTGACTAGGTTTTTTGGTGGTGTTTCTTTTTTCTGTTTCGTTTGACACAATGAAATGTGATATAAAGAGAAAACAAAGGCTTGAAAAAAACCTTGTAACACTAGGGTAATTGTTATATCACTAGTTATATAACTAGTGCTGCTTATGGGGTGAGGAAGACCAGCTGTATTAATAAAATCTAGTTTAAAATATTAAATATGTTAATTTTCCAAAATTATATTTTTGTTGAAATCAGTGTTGTCCGGGAATGTCTGTTTTGCCAATATTTGTAGTGTGGAAAATAAAAAATAAAATGCATATGGAAAATATATTTTTTTTTGTCTTAGTGTTTTTGATAATGATGGTGAAGCAATAACTTTTATTCTCAGGAAAATGCATCTTTTTGATTTTACACTTTGAATTTCCTCTCACTGTGCCTATCTTTTAAAATGCATATCTCTAACATTATATCACTATATCCATTACCATTGTAATTATTTAATAAATGAACTGTAGTTGCAAATGGAGTGGCAACATTGTCGCTTGGGTAGGGTGCCTTGCTGGGTTCATAAAGAATGGATATTAAGGGACACACAAATTTTCCAGGAAGACAGGTGTGTCTTTTTAAAGTATGTTTACTCCTTCTTTGTATAAAATTATACATGATTTTGAATTCTGCTTAAAGATTGAGAACCATGGGTTTTATCAGAAGGATTACACGTATTCCTTATGTTCTAATGCAGCTACCCATTTCTGGTATGCTGCACTTAGCTCACTACAAAACCCAGTGATAACCTGTAGGTAGTAACAGCATGAAATCAAAATGTGATCTACTTTGAAGAAGATGCTGGTAAAACGTTGGTAATGTGTGTGTGGTGAGATGAGCATACATTTTAAAGAAAGATGAATTGTGTCTGACAGAATTTAGCAGTAGTAGCACTGCAAAGATTGCTCAGCTTGAGTAATCATTTCAGACTCTTTTCAAGGTTGGTTCTAAAGCTCATTAATTTTTTTTTCCATTGTTCCCAGGAGTTTTGGATCAAGCTCTTACTGAAAAGCGGCTGAAAACAAGATTTTGGGGATAGCAGAGAACTTCAGCAGAGCTTTGATTTTTTGCCTGTTTAATTCCAACTCAGTTGTCTCTTCTGGATCCTGAATTCAGAAAAGGTAAGAGAAAATTAGTGTGGCTCAGCCTAATATAGAAAGTGGTTAAGGCAGTTAGAGAAATGTGGATTATTACTGCTACCAGTGGACTGTTCTCTTGTTCTTTCAATTTCACTCCAAGAACTAAATGGATCATTCAAAATCTGGCTAGCTACCAAGGACACAATCAAACATCTGTGCACCAGATGCATAGAGCATTATGTCCAGCTGTGTTACTGCAGCTACATCTGCAGAACACTGCATATGTCAATTGCCCTGGCCAGCAGGCTTTGGGAACACTATCTACAGGAATTAAAGCTTGCAGCAGAAGTAAGACAAGAGGGTGTTTTACTTTAAGTTTTTAATGTCTTTTTTTTTTCTTTCTCTCTATATTTCTTTGCAAGTTTTGATTGCAAGTTTGAATTAATGGAGGGAAATGGTATATGATTTTTGCCAGTGGAGACCTCGCTTCAAGTTGTAATAAGGTTTTATAAATAAATAAATTAATATCACCCTGTATTTCAAAGTTGTACTTTTATCTTAGAAAATAGTATGATGGAAGTATTCAGGAAAGTATTCTTTTCTTCCTTTGGAGCTAGTGGAAACTGGTATGTTAGCTGAGGAACTCTGAAAGGGCATTTATTCCAGAGGTCACTAAAGCAAACTTACAGAAGAATTTGAGAATTCATTTAATTTGCTGAAGCAAAGAGTGTTTATCAGTGGGGTATGCCATAGACTTTTCCACCAGATATTCAGAAACATATTCAGACTGCCTTCCTACTTAAAGTAACAATGCTGTTTCATTTATTGCATATTTCCATCATTTTCTTTTATATTCTCCTGAGGAATCTGTTGCAATTGTCATAAAAGTGTTAGGGGGAAATATATATATGTAGGTCTTCTATCTTCCCTTCCTATCAGTATAACTGTGCCTTGATAAGGAGAGCAATGGCAAGTTAACAAAATGAAATAATAACATTTCCTGTTCAAAAAGGAACAGAAGCAGCATTTGATGGAGATAGATTAATAACAGTGGCTACTCTTTTGAGCTGGCAATATTCCTAGCAGTTTTTAGGAAGGTTTTTTTCAACTATATTTATAATTCTTAGGAAAAAAAAAAAAATCGAAGTGCTAATTTCACACTACTGAATACATAAAACCCCTTTTTCCTACTGGTAAGCTTGCATGTCTAAACTTAGTTGGTATATTTTTAATTTAAAATGTCTCTTGTATTTCTAAGTGTAGAGCTACTACTGGAACAGTTCCCAATTCACTTTTTTTTTGTTTACAAGGAAAAAACCAACAGTACTTTAACATTAAAAAGTTATTGATCTGCCTTTTCAGTTTTAAGTTGCTGAATCATTGTATTACAGAATTTCTTTATCTTCAATAACTACTTGTGTTCAATACACTGGGTTCAAACTTGAGGCTTTATTGAACACAATAATGCGTTTTCAGAATTTGACCACATGCAAATATGTTGCAAATTTAAAACAATTATTATTTGTGGATCATTTTATACAGAGAAAATGCATTGAAACAGGTTTAATCAAAATCTTATAAAGTAATGACACAATGTTATGAAAAAAGCACAGAGATTTGCAAAGAAAAAATATCATAAAATCAAGATGTTTCACTTGTCTACTGGTACCAAACCAATTGTACAGCTGCAAATACTAATTGCTGATTACATCTTACATAAAATCCCCTTAAGCTTTAATTTAGTACTTTTGCTGTTTATTTTTCAACCATCTTCCTCTGTTTTCTACTCTTTCAGTAGTAATTTTAGTAGGATTTGAGACCCATCTTGCCCTGCATATTTGCCTTTTCTGACACTGTCAAGAACAGAAGAACCTCATGGTAGCAGGAGACATAAACAAGATAAAACTCATTCATTTTCTTTGACTCAAATCATAGACAATGTTATCTGGGCTCTGAACTTAGTTTGTTTCCAGATAATAATGGGAAACAACATGAAACATTTTTGTTTCCATTCCAGGCCTCTTAGTAGCAGATATTTCTTATTAGAAGAAATGTTGTCAAGCCTGGTGGTTTATTTGATGTTTTTGTTTGTTTGTTTTGTTTGTTTCCCCTCTCTAACTTAATGGACGTTTTTTCTCCTACAATGAATGTCCAACTCTTTTAGTTAGTTGCAGCTTTGTGTACTAAGCTTTCTGGAACTAGAATATAGGATACAAATTCTGGTTCACACGGGTTTGCTGATGAGGTTAAAATTCCTTAAACATTAATAATATGTTAGAATCAGCACCATTACTATGATCTATAACAAAAATAAATAGTTGTTTGATTATTTTTGGTTAAATTTGTATAAACTTGTTAAGGTTAGGGAGAAGAGAAGCTGATAGTGTTAGTCATAGCATTATCACATTTTTATTTTTTACAGTAGTAAAAAATTAACTTTTGTATTTTACTTTTAAATGATACTCCAAAAATTCTCATTCTCTACTGATTTAAAACTTACTCCATGTCGTATGCAAAACACATCTGAGATAAAAATACTCCAGTAAAAATGTGGGAGTACAGAATTTTGTTCCAGTTTTCACTAAGGTTCCAAGCTACCTGTACACTTCCAGAATACTTCTGTATTGCTTTAAAGTTTTTTTCGCTGTATTTTTGAAGTAGCCGTATCAGTCACACTTGCCTTTTGTTTAGAGTATTTTGTCTCCTCCCTCCATTGCCTTTTGAGTTGTTCTGGAAAGAAAAGAGACTGGAACTGTGCGAAAATCTTCCTTTATTGTTGATGAATGTTGTTCTTTTGATATGATAGATGTCTAGGACCTGTGCACTTCTGAGCTGAAACTCAAAACGTATTTGTAAAACTCTGTTATTAATGTTCAGCCTTGTCAGATATGCAAGGAGTGCTCAAGAGTTGAAATAATAGATGGACAGGTTAGGATAAACAGAGGAAATAAGGATGAGATAGAGGGTTACAGAAAATAATTACAAATTCTTGATGTTCTGAAAATAAAAATAGTGTCTTTCAAAAAATGTTTTAAAACACCTGGAAAGAACAGGGAAGAAAAAAAATACTTCTGACAGCTGCAGTGAATATTCAAGATCATAAGGAGCATAAACAATGCTAGGTACAGCTGGAAGAGAGATGGTAAGACAAAAAGTATAAAAAGCTCTTACCATGGATTGTAAAGTTGACAAAAGAAAGCCTGAAACAGTTAACCGATCAGAGGAGGTTGTAATTACAGTATTATTGTTCTCTATTTTATATTAAGAACTATTCTCAGTGCTTTGAAAAAAAATTCTTGCTTATTCAGAACTTTAGCAGATCTAATATTTGTGTGATAGTACATAACAGATGTTAGAATTTTTTCTGTGTGACTCCATAATTGTGATAACAAAAAAAGTATCTTGGAAGCAAAACAGAACTTCTATAAATAATTTTGATTAATTTGTGTTAAAATAGTCAGGAGTAGTAAATCTTAGCCTGTGATTTGCTCTGCTAGTACAGCCTTGCCTGGAATTTCAGGTAGGTAATTTTTGTTACTATCAAAATCTTACAAAATCGGTCACACAGAAACAGAAATAGGTAAAGGTGTCTTCAAGTGGTGTCTTCAAATGTTATTCTTTTTATCACCTTGTGCTGTAGAAGTGTAGGGTTTTATTCCCAACCTTTTGAAACCTAAGAGTGATCTACTACTTAGTACAAGTACTTTAGAGCTGCTACAAGTCTTTGTTGATACATGAAGTGCTAACCAGTTTCCTACAAGAAATTGTTATGAGCTTGACTAACCTTACAGAATGATCATGAACAGTCTCCAGACTGTTTGCTTCCATTTTTATGCAGCAGCTTTGTCAGGCCACCTAGAACAGCTGTAGCTGACTTGTTTCCCTCTTCACCTACTTTCCTTTTGGAACACAAATGTTACCAACTTCTAAACTACCAAGGTTTAGTCTGTCCTTGAAGGATTCTGCAACAATGATTTTTCTCAGGTCAATGACATCTCACAACCCTATTAATGGCCATAGTGGTAAAACTTTCTAACCCAAAATTACTTGTAGATGGAATATAAATCTTTTTCAGAATTTTATAACAGTTTTAAATTATCCATTGTATGGATAGTGCCATTTGTGTAGTGAAGGCCAGGTGACACTTCCCTCATAGACAGATAGAAATAGGGAATGGCAAAGAATCGTGCTTTCCCCTAAGGTATTATAAGATTTATTTATTTTTTTTATTATTATTATTTTTTTGTGAACTTGCATGATGAGGAATTTTCTACCCAAGAATCTTACTTATCCATTTCTTATAAATAGTAGTCTGTTGTTTAGGAAGTGAGCTTATCTTGTGGTACTGTACATTCTCTATTTTCTGTATCCGTGAATATTCTGTGCCGTGTTTTTTCATAATCATCTTGTTAAGACTGCGAAGTGATTCTTGTCATTCCTTTAACATCATTTTCAGTCTTTCAGTTCACATATAAAGTGTATATCCCTAAAGGAGGAGTCATTACTCTGAGATACAACATGGTGATTATTTAAATTATTATTATTTTTTCCACAGCTAGGAAATTTCTGGATCATCTGGGTTCAAAACTTTGTAATGACTCCATGCTTTTTGTATACTGGTACACCATTGTCATTTACCTATTATTTCCTCTGAGATAGAATTCTTGCTGAGGGTTGAATTTGAAACCAAAGATCATAGACACCTTCTGGTCCTTGCATTTTTTTTAAAGACTTTTATTACCATATCTCATACTTCCCTTTCCCCTTTACTGTGAGGCTAAGTTTTAGAGATTTGTATCTCATAAGGTAAATCTAGTGTAAATGAGGACAGAATTATCTGTAGATGTTGATAGTCAACATCTTCTAAAATAAAATCTTAAATTCTAAGTAAAAATACTACAGTAATATTTCTCTTATTTTTAAATTTCCAGCTGTAGAACTGTTAGTCAGGTCACCAAGCCATGAATAATGGCTCCATCCTTGTATCTTGTTCATAGCATCAGGCACGTTTTATTTCCTTCCTCCCCTATTCTTAAAATTTGAGCCCTGAAAACATTAAACAGTATTGTGTTATATGCCAGTGTCAAAGGACAGTGTAAGCAACACGTAGTGCAATTACTATAATCATTCATCTACAGGACACGCAACTGAATGTAGTGGGGTTATGCAAATGTTTCAAGCTAGGGTGTTTTTTCTGGCCTGTTTTTGAAGGTAGTCATTCTGCACGGGTTTCTAATAGGGTTTCATTTTCATACTAAGCAACTTGCTTTTGTAGCATTCCATATAGTGTTTTATATAATAACTGTTAGAGTTCACTTACCAGAAGTTCTTTGCATCTAATACATTAGTGTCATCCTGCTGTAAGCATGGGAGTTCTATTTTTAACCTGTGGTACATGTTCCTCCTTGTCTTTGCTGCTTTTATTTTTTGTTATGCCATAGCACTGATATCTGCTATGATTAACATCATGCCCTTGTAATTCAACATTCTCACTGTATGGATGACATTTTCCTTTAACACATTTCATAGAAGGGCAAGTTCTACTTTGTAGAGAGCATCACTTATTCAGAACTGGAAAAATTAATTTATTTGGTCAAGGGTTCCTAGGTCTTCACTCAAGGGTAGGTGTTTTTTTTTAGCATCTGAAAAATGAAAACCCTTTTTGTTGAAAAGATTTCAGATCACGTGTTATTGTTATGCTTTGTTCTGTTTTATTTATGTATTTAGTTTTATTGTGTTTTTCTTAAATTACCAACGAGGGTAAATAAAGTGGTAAATATCATAGGAATAAAGATTAAAGTCGATACGTTGTGTCATCTTTAAGCAGTTGCAAATCGTTGCCTTGAAGCTTAGCAGAGCCTAAATGTCATTGCTCTCTAATGAAAACGCTCTAGACAGTGTGAACTGTGTTGATTGTTTCAGTGCAGTTCTTGACAGATTTAAAAAGAGAAAGCTACAAAGACAGCCAGACTGAAGCCATGATACAATTATTTAGCTTCAGCAGTGCTTCCTTCTTCTCAATTACTGCAGTACCTTGTTCCTCATCTCCTTTCTAATCTAGATAAATTCCCTGAACCACCTCAGAGTAGTCCCCAGAGAGCTTTAGCACCACAACTCAGAAGTGAAACAGCTGTATAACAAGTTTGGGCATGGGTGCCATTTCAGTTGGTTTTGTGGCCATCAGCTTTGCATTGGGAAACCATGTCATCAGCTGTGAAGACTACTGGTGAACAATGCAGTACCATTGCAACTAGCAATCGAGAGGAATTGTATTCTGAGAAAATTCCAACTTTTTTTAGCTGTGTATTTGAATAAAAATAGAGAAGACGTGCTTGTTTCAGTATTACAAATTATTTTGGTACTATATCAAAACAATACTAACATCCAGTTTTATTTCTATTGGACCTATAAGAGTGTAAAAAATGAATGACCTATTTCTGTTACTAGATCCACTTCTGTGAATCCCATCTTCTGAATATTCAGTCTGTAAATCTTGCCTTAATGTGAGTATTTGAGAAAGAGGTCACACGTTCCTAAGACTTCTGTGTAAATGAAAATTTGCCATCCTGACAATTTTATGAAACATTAAGCAAAACAATAATCAAGCCAAAATATTTTCTGTGCAAAACATGTTATTGTTCTCTTTGAAAGATCTGGGTCTGTTGTAGTATTTGCAAGACCTGGTCTTTCGTTTTAAACTACTTTAAGACTACAAAATACTTCAAACCTGAAATAAAATAATTCTGAAGTTGAACAAAATATTTATTACAGACTAAAATACAGTCATCTTCAACTTTAATTGACATGGATTTCTAACACTGCTTTGAAATTGAACTATTTTCCTTCCCCAGAATAAGTAATGTATATGAATTTCAGTTATTCGCTGGGCTATAAACATCAAGACCTGTTTTGATGATTACACTTCAGTTTTCTACCTCATTAGAATCAAGTCAGCTAGGAATAATATTTCTGATTTTTCTATGGATTGCAAGTCCATAGCCATATACACAGGCTTAGGGGAAAAAAAAAAAAAAAGAAAAAAGAAAAATATGCCTGTGAAGTATTTTCAGTTGCTCTCCAGGTTTTTTCAGTAGCTACTCTTCAAGTTGTTGTAAATCTAAGGTATGAATTAGAATTCTGACATAGCTCTCAACATAGTTTCTGATGCACCATAGCAAGGATTAGGTCTTCTGGGCTGGTGTTACTACATGCTGATCACTTTTCCCAAAAGAATTCTCAGGAATAACTCATTTTTCTACCTGACCCAGACTGTCCAGTGAACTAGTCCTGTCTCCCAACACTTTCTCAAATGTCAGATGATGTTTCACGTTTCTAAGAACATAGTGCTTCACACCATGGGGCTGGAGAAAGTGTAATTGTATCCTACTCAGACACAGTTGCCTACCACAGCTGTTCTAAGTTTTCTAAATGAAGTCCTTTTAACCCACCATTTTGGATTTTTTTTGCCTTCCTTTACAAAAGTAGGCCTGCAATTAGTTATTACTAAAATTTCAGCAAAATTGGTAAATGTGCTGTTACAAAACGTTGTTGGTGATCTTGTTACATGTTTTAATCACAAGAACTGTGTGTCAGTGGTGTATCTTTTTTTGTCTCAACTTCTTGTGTAGTTGGTATTTTTTGTTT
Organism: Oxyura jamaicensis; assembly: GCF_011077185.1. NCBI lineage: Eukaryota > Metazoa > Chordata > Aves > Anseriformes > Anatidae > Oxyura > Oxyura jamaicensis. The sequence goes on along the minus strand of NC_048897.1, from coordinate 60,124,683 downwards.
GTTTTCTTCCCACCGGATCTTCTCTGAGTACTCTCTTCTTTACACTAAGGACTGGCCTTTAAGGATTCTTAATGTTGCGTGATCATAATCATAAAAATATGATCAAAATCATAAAAATGTTTTATGATTTTAAATTACATACTTTAAATGGATGAAGTGACATATCTTACTACTGGAAATCCGAATAAGCCAGTTGTCTTAAATTGGGTAGTCGTATTCCTTTAGAAATGGAAAGTAGAAGTGTTTTCTATTGATAGTCTTCGTGTGTGGTTTTTTATTATTTTTATTATTTTTTGCTTCTCACTAAATATCATTAAGCTGCTAGTAGCTGCAAATCTTGTATGCAAGAATACAAGATAACTGCTTTTCTCCATCAGTGAAGGCATGTTTGCATTTTTGTTTAATAACAACTTTGATCCTTCTACTGTTGGCAATGGTCATTGAGAAATCCTGACATAAAGAAGGTATCTGCAAGATAAAGTTCTACAAGGGATGATTAGCAGCACTTAAGTTTTCTTTCTGTTGAAAGGAAGAATCCCTGATTGAACAGTGCATTGAATGATATGACAAGCAAGTACTTGATCCCTGTCCAGCTGGAAAGGAATTGTATTCATCAGCAGCTTTTTAGCTAAGGATGTCTTTATATTTTCACTCTTTGTTTGAGTCTCTCCAGATCCTCCCTGTACTTCATGTCAGCACTATATAGTAGGTATGCCAAGTGGTTTTGAAATTTAAATTACAGTCTCTTTTTCAGATGTTATTGGAAAGAACGTGTAATTTATAACCACGTGTTAGGAGTACAGGATGTTCATGGTTCACTGCCAATTCTTCTTTTGTAAAGTTAATAAAACTTTCATAAAACACTTATACACTTGTATATTTCATGGTAAAGATTTTTTTTTAATCTCATAGGCTAATGTAAAGATTTATTAAAAACATTTTTTTGTTAAGAGGAGTGTCAATAGTTTGCAGCTGAGTGTAATTTTGAATTCCCAGTAGATGACAGTCTGACTGAAAATGACACTAACAGCTTTGTTGATTTAGCACTAAAAATAAAGGATTCTTTCAAATGATATGAAGCTCTAATACCCTGAGTGTGCTGAAATACACTTGAGACCCTTAAGTAGAGTTGCAGTGAAATGTTCGCCAGCACTACGGATTCCGGTGAACAAGCGTTAGCACGCTTGCTGGCACTGACCCATTGGGCTCCCACCTAAAAATGAGTGTGGAGGATTGAGATACCACACTAACAAGAGAATCTGATACATCTAAATATGGGAACCATCAGACCTTTGGATAATGTCACGGAATAGGCTTCAGTAAGACTTGTAGTAAGACCTTGTGACATCATTTTTAATGTTTTTTGTTCTTTTTTTTCCTCAAAAATGGAGTACTTGAAATATTTTATTCAGTAGCAACCCAAAACTACTACCATCTGAGAGCTATGAAGAGGTATGTGAAAGGAGTTGATGGTTTTATGCCAGCTCCTGCAGGATGGTTGTTCGCTCTCTTTTTGTGATGTGATAATTGATAGCTTTGCTGGCGATCTTGGCAAAGAAGCTGAGGATTAAATAGCCCAAGAGATGGAACTTTCATAGTCTCCTAAGTGAGAAACAGACATGTTGGCCAGGCAGTGTGGAAGTCTGAAATGCTTCTGCTGTACTACAGATAAATACTGTAGGAGGTTTTCCTCCATCTTTGAACGGTCTTTATTCAAACTAAGAGTACATAGAGCTATGTACTGTGGATATTTGTCTATCTTTAACCTATTTTTCACTTGTTTTCTGGTATAGGCCAGGTAATTTAGTGATATCAATATTTTCCACAGTATTCCACCCACCCTAAGTATCTACGTCAGTGTAAAGGAGATACAAAACTCTCATAGTTATTACCTGAAGTAAACAAAAATAGTTATTTTCTCTAAGCCTGCCAACGTCTGATATGTCATCCATATGTTGTGACTACTGTAGTACATTTCTGCTGTCTTAATGTTGTTTTTTTAAGATGATTTCTTCCTGTTCCACAAGTGGCTAATGCAGAGAACAGAAAGGCTACTTCATGTAACCTTTGCAAAATATAAATATCTGAAAATAGTAATAAAAATAATACCTATATATATACCTATAATAATATCTATAAATGGTAATTGGAGCTGTGAAAACAGTACTGAATACAGGAAGAAGCAGAATTTAGGGAAAAAAAAAAAAAATTTGTTGTGTTTTTCCATTTTATCTTGCATATGTGATAAAAATAAAATAGGAATGTAGATCCTTAGAGAATCAATTAGTGTGCATAGAAATAAGGAGGTAATTATATAGAGGGAGTTAAAGACAAAATGGTTGAAAAATGAATGTTTATAATGCAACCTTGAGTGACTGCTGATTCTTGACCTAGATCACATAATGGTCACAGCTTTTTAAAAAAAAAAAAAAACAAAAAAAAAAAAACAGGTTTTTAAGTCATGTTAATCATGTTTTTATATCATGGAGCAGCTTCTGAGTTAAGAAGAGCTTGTGGATCATTCATATATTTCTCAGACTGACCTCCCCACACGACGTGTGGAATGTGTATACACATACCTACCACACCATAAGCTGTGTTTCTGAACATAAAGTGGCAAAGCGGTTGTTCTTTTCCTTCTGCAAGCATAGCTTTCCAGATTCACAAAAAAAAAAAAAAAAAAGAGAGAGAGGTATAGATGATTGCATTATAGAATCATAGAACAGTTTGGGATAGGAGGGACCTTAGGGCCCATCCCTTTCCATGTTTTCCTAAACCATCTCTAAATTTCCAATAGGCTAAATGTGTCTGGGGTATCATCTGAATTTCTGAAGCAATCCCATCAGCTTTTCAGAAGACTTTTGCTAGATCAATCTGCTACAATAGAGCATCTTGTGAATAATAAAGGATAAGCTACTATAGCTGCTATGTCATGACTGCATTGTTAAAAGAGAAGTGGGCCTTACACTGACAGAGAACGGCAATACACTAGAATTTTCCCTTTGTGGTATGAACAGAAGAGTTGCCCATGTACAATGATAAATCTTCATTTGTGCAAAAGGCTGCTGCTTTTTGAAGTGGTGGTTTCACTGTGTGTAAGGGGCCAAGTAAGCCGAGTAATACCCTCTTGTGATCTTCCACGAAGACTCCTGACTTCCGTATCCCACTCTCTCTCTCTCTCTCTCTCTCTCTCTCTTGATTGCTGGAGCCATTTGGAAAGAGGTGTGCCATTGACTGAGCATTGATGCTTCTCTCCCATGACAACATCTTTTGCCACCGCACCTCATACTAAGCCCTGGAGAAGGCTGCCCAGCTGATATCTTTTCTCTGGGTGAATACTAGATCATTGCTAACAAAACCAGTAGGACTATAAAAACTAAAGGATAAAGCAAACATATCAGGCATAATGCCTTTCAGTGATGTAAAGTTACTTGTGCTAGTACAGACTTAGTTAAATGTTCAGTGAAAATATCTTAAGGTGGTTTGAATTTTTATTTTGTTATAAAATATATGTTAGAAGATTAAAGCATGTACAGAACATTCCTCCCTCTCATTCATGTCAAAATGAAATTGATAATTGCCAGTTTTTAACCAGCTCAAAAGATGCTTTCACAGCCTTCCCTTTGCAGGAGATTACTTATTGTTGCCTTTGAAGTTGACATTATTTAATAGAGATCTTTTTTTCCTTATGAATTGTTTCAACTTGCTCGTGCTGTCTTCAATTTAATGAAGCTTTTGAGAAGGAAACTGTAAACAAATGAGATAGGATGGTTTAGGAAGAATGTGAATTGTATTCTTTAGCAAGAATTGTTTATGATGATGGTTTCATAATATGTAAAACATATGGACCACCAGAAATCCAAATGTCAGAGCTTAGGTCTTTGATTTATTATTTTATGTAGTTTGCATTTTATTCACGTTTCTAGGCCCCCTCGCCTCCCCCCTTTCTCTTTAATATTTTGCTATTTGTAGCAACAGTATGGTGATGAACAAGATAGGTAAGTGTTACAGGGCTATTGAAAAACATAAGAAATGCTGAAAGCAAGCTACCAACAGTCACGATCCTATAGCTCAGTAAGGATCTCGGTGTTACTATTGAAAAGGACCATAAAACAAAACCTATCCAGCTTTTCTTGTGATCTCTTTTAAAAATGTGTTAGCAGGTTCATCCATGATAGTTTTCCTGATTCTTACTTTAAATCTGAGTCAGTTTACAGTGCTTATTTATACTTGCATAATATCTGTCAAAGCTGTCTGTGTTGTGAGAGTCATTCAGAACCACCTCTCTTTCACAGAATCACAGAATAGTCTAGGTTGGAAGAGACCTCCAAGATCACCGAGGCCAACCTCTGACCTAACACTATCAAGTCCTCCACTAAACCATATCCCTAAGCTCTACATCTAAACGTCTTTTAAAGACCTCCAGGGATGGTGACTTTATTGCAAGTTGACCAGAACCAAATCAGTTTTCCATATTCCGGCTTACTTACTGAGACAGTAAATGCATGGTTTTCTGCTGCTTAATTACAAGTGCACAAGTCTGTAAAAGTGAACAGACTGCAGAACTATAAAACAACCACTTACCACCATCTTCATTTAACATTCATATTTTGCATGCCAAGTAGAGGAAAACAATACAGAATTAGAGCAAACTATCACCATGTCACTTAATTTCCTTTATGACAGGGTTACCCATCTAGTTGATGAAGGGAAGCCAGTAGATTTGTTTTACTTACTTATTTTAGCAAATCTTTCAATATTGTCTCTTACAGTATCCTTCTGAACAAAATGTCCAGTGTACAGCTAGATAGGTATATAATATGATTGGTGAACAAATGGCTGATGGGTTGGGCTCAAAAGGTTGGGGGTAAATGAGGTTACATCAGGCTGGCAGCCAGTCAGTCGCTAGTGGGGTTTCTCCAGGACTCAATTTTAGGGCCTTCAATGCTTTTATAAGTGATCTGGATGCATCTGGTCAAACACATGCTAAGCTTGTAGGTGATACCAAATTAGGAGCAACTGTTGAATACCTTGAGGGTACAGAGGCCTCGCAGAGAGATCTTGGCAAATTCGAGGGCTGGGCAATCACCAACCATATGAAATGTATTAAGAGCAAGTGCTGGATTCTGCACCTGAGCCAGGGATACCTTGGGTAGACATACAAAGGGGAGGGCCAGAGGCTGGAGACCAGCAATGTGGAAAGAGATCTGGGGATTTTGGTTGATGGCAAGTTGACTATGAGCCAGCAGCGTGCCCTGGCAGCCAGGAGGGCCAGCCGTACCCTGGGGTGCATCAGGCCCAGCACTGCTAGCTGGTCCAGGGAAGGGATTGTTCTACTCCACTCTGTGCTGGTGTGGCCTCACCTCAGGTGTTGGGTGCAGTTGGGTGCCACGACATAAGGACATAAAGCTATTAGAGAGTTTCCAAAGGAGGGCTACAAAGTGAAGGGTCTAGAGTGGAAGACATGAGAAGCAGCTGAGGTCATTCAGATTGCTCAGAGCAGAGCAGACTGAGGAGAGGCCTCATGGTGGCCTGCAGCTCCCTCATGAGGGGAGCGGAGGGGCAGGCGCTGAGCTCTGCTCGCTGGGGACAGTGACAGGACCCGAGGGAATGGCATGGAGCTGGGACAGAGGAGGGTCAGGCTGGGGGTTAGGAGAAGGTTCTTCACTGAGAGGGTGGTTGGGCACTGGGACAGGCTCTCCAGGGAAGTGGTCACAGTACCAAGCCTGCAAGAGCTCAGAAGCATTTGAACGATGCTCCAGAAATAGTTTTATTATTGGATGCTCATGTGTCGATCCAGGAGTGGGACTTGATGATCCTTGTGGGCCCCTTCCAACTTGGTATTTTCTGTGATTATGGCATATGAAGCTTGTTTTAATAATGCCAACAGATACCAGTGGGTGGGATTCAGAAGAATGAATATACATCACATCCCTTTGCCTTTGAGAGTGTGATTTGTCTCGAGTTTACCTGAATTTTAGCATTCTTGGAAAACAAAAATGTGTTGCTTGGTTTGTTTTATGCCTGTAGACATTCTGCTAATTAGCCACACAAATTCAGATCAGGTATTGACTAACATGAATTAATTTGTTGCCCAATAAAAGAGAACCACTAGCGTGGAATTGTCATCAGGGAAAACAGAAAAGGAAAGAAGTTGAGAAATCTTTGATCCTGTTTTCAGTCAACCTCTCCTGTATGAATGAATGGAAGATCAAACATGAAAAGATGTGTGCTGTACTGCGTTATAGGAATCCAATACTCTAAGAATCATGTGCAAGTGAAAACAGGAAATCTGCCGAGAAAATAATAATTAGGTAGAAATTATAATTGAGAAATGCAAAAATGTGGCTTGCATATTTTCCCTGGACTGCTGGACTTAGCTGAAGACTATTGAGCTGTTTTCAGTCACAGCCCCATCTATGTATCGTATTAGATTTTTGAGACACATGTTACCCAAGTAGAACATTGCTAATACTGCATAATGTTATCTTTTTTCTGTGGGTGTATTCCCGAAATCTGTAATTTCCTATTTCATAACTATTGTCATTATTTGTCTCTTTAGAGTTGTGCTTTGACTTTTGACTATGAAATGATTCCTTTTGAGGAGATTTCTGTAAACAAATCTTTTACAACGGGTCTTAAGATTTTCCTGTGTTCTTTTTCAGTACAATTAATTATTTGCTTATTTTTAACACTTTTGCTGGAAAATGAAGTTTTGGTGACTTAAGATACTTCTATGTATTTTCACGTAGGCTAAGGTAGTTTTTATACACTGTATTCTCCTGTAGCTTGTTAGGGTTACAGTCAGCTTGGTTTTCTTTATTAGTTGAAATAATTCATACCTGTGAATATATTTACATCACTGACACAAAGGTTTTCGTTCCCATGTAAAGCTAGGCTGATAAAAGCATTTGTACGTACGTACAGGAGAAGTATGTCTGTATGTGGAGGAAGAAGAGTTTGCACCATGCTATAACATGAAAATCACTAGGCAATACACGTTTTGTGTGTAGAGGAAGCCTTAGATAAGCAAACGGGTTATCTTTTGAGATAACCCATTTGCGGGTTATCTCTATTCTCACTATTTGAGACAGTGAGCCCACTGTCTCAAAGTGGGTAGCTGATAAATGGAGTAAAAACTGAAATCAGTAGAAAGAAGTTTCAGCCCAAATGTTGGAGTGGCTTAAACAGTAATGGGTTTTGTTGTTGTTTTTGTCTGGGTGTGCTTTTACAATCCTATGTCATTGAGGCTGAGGAGGCTTTGTTGTTTTGAATGGAACAGCTAATAAATTGGTCATGATTTTGCTTCTCAACACTGTTACCTTGCTCACAGAACTCTTAGTAAGGTCCTTCTGGTGCTTTGGAATAGCACCTGTGAACTGCAGCTTTCTACAGTCTCTTGTGTGTATTTTTATGTTGTCTGTGTTCAAATATGTTTGTTAATTGCCTGCTGAGTTGGGGGGAGCAATTTTAATGAAAATATATAAAGGCTAGAAATGAGTTTCAGGTGATATCCACCTACGTGCTGCTTCTCCTCCTTCTACTGCTCTTTGCTACATCCTGCTCCTTCAAAAAATTGCATTTTTTTCTGAAAACTTTCAACACCTTTGTGAGAAATTTAAATATTGAAGCATCTGGATGTGAAGTGTTTAAGGATCTAGTCAGCTTCCCTTTGCCATGTCTAATCCTTCATCATTGTCACTCCACCCTACTTACGCTACCCACCCAGTCTTAATTTGGTTCCTTTCATTTGTTTTGTAATGGAAATATTCTGGATTCCCCCTGTTCCTGTATGTACTGTGCATTAAATGTGTGTTGAAGGGCTTTAAGAGAAATATTTTCCTACAGCATTTTACGTTACAAGTTTTTGAGCTTTATTTTTTTCCCCCACAATGTGCTGTGTCTTTGGGCCAGAAGGATATTGTTATATTTATGACTGGAATGCCTAGTCTTTCTGACATTGTGAAATGCGTTAAGTTGCTACAGGAGTTTTTTATGGCAGCAAAATTATTTTCAACTAAAGATTCCCTTTTCCTTTCTCCTGGTATCTATTTTTTTTTTTTTTTTTCCCAGACTCTTGGTTTTCAAATTATTTTTCCAGTATTGTCTCTTTAATGCCTGTTCCCCCTGCTGTGATTGCTAGCTCCCTGCTCTCTGCCTCAGCCCACTAGGCTGCAGCACAGCCTAGATCAGTGTTAGGTCAGTTAATAATTGTGAGCATTCTTGCACACTCGAAAACAGGCCTGTGCAAGCGGTTCCAGCTGATTGTGGGGTACCCAGGGAATGGAAAGCTAGCTCCAGCAGTAACTGTGGAGTAGATTTTGATCTTGTGCAATAGCCTAAGTGATGTCAATTCATAAAAACCTGCTGCACCAGTGCTGGGAAATCTACATATTCTGTATTTGAAGTATCTCATGTGGCAGTAGGAAAAAAACAATTGTAGAAGGCCCAGCTGCATGTCAAGAAAGATAAAGCAGGCCATTACATGTTCAGCTCCCATTCCTACAGCCTGTGCTGACTAAAATCTGATCTCCACTGCTCTGAGCCATCATGTTAGACCATCGTATGTCATATTCTAGTAACACGAATGCAAAATATTTCTCATTCCAAACAACGATGGCAGCATTTTCCATATATTTTACAATGGTTCAAACTGATAGAATCAGCTTAGAGTACGAGCCATCCATTCAGCAACTCAGCTGCAACTGAATATAGATATCCTTTCATAGTAGTCAGGCACTCACAATGGGCTGCTCTATTATGTGAGTCAGACTAAGCCTTTTAGTGCTCTTCTGTGGCTGTGCTTTGGTATATATCAGTGTGAATATGTTGGCACAGGAAAATCTCATTGTGGCTTTAAATGCTGTAAAGTTGGTTTCTTAAGCGCCAATGACCAAAGAGAGGAGTAATTTTATGTGGCTTGGACTTAGTTCTGTTCAGAAATAAACATATAATTAGGAGATAATTGTGGCTATGAAACAATTTGATATAAAGGAGATAAAAATGTAGATTTTTGGATAACTGTCACTACATTAAAATCTTGTTTACCTGTTTTGTTCAGCTTTTTAAAACAGCTCTTTCTGTTTATGACTTCTGATAGGAGAAATTAAGTGGTACAGAGCTATACTTCTGTGTGGTTTACAGCTTGTTAATAACGTGCTAATGTTTCAGTGACAGATCTGTATTCTGCCCTTGTTGCCATAGCGTGGGGACTCCATGGTCCTGAATCAGTCTCCCATGCCATCAGAAACCACTGGAGAAAGGCTTTACTCTACCAACGTAGATTTGACATTAATACCAGAGAAATATATATGCTGTTTTCTGGAGCTGGTACAAGGAAATGTCAGTTACACCTTTCTGTGAAACGAGGCCTTTTGAGCTGCTGGGAGGAACAATTTCCAGAACCGAATAGCTGGTGTTTCTGTAATTGGCACTTGGTTGAGAGCAACATAGGCAAAAGCCCCTTGTCAGACAATACCCCACTTTCTGAGTTGTACGTGCCTCTGAAAACTCCCAAGGTGAAAGGACCGGTCAGTCTAACACCTCTGCTGAAGATACTTATGTTCCTCACTGTTAGCTGTTTTCAGTTTCTTTGACAGTCATAACTTTTGTGTTGCTGCAGTCTCCTAACTGTGTAAGCATCTACGTCTGTCCTTTGAGGGCCACACCAGTAAGAAAATTCTTTCAGGACTGAACTTGGTGTGTGTCTTGTGCTGTCAAGCTAGTTTCAGAAAATGGGATGCAAAGATATAATTATAAGCTATCTCTTACCCCCAAACCATGTTGTAGATGTTGAAGCCTACATTCACTACAGTAATGCAGGCAATTGTGGTATGAAATTCTTCAGCTACTTACTGGTTCAAAACAACAGGTATAAAGAAAGGTCAGTGGCCTTAAAATGAAAATGGTGTGCTGTATATAATTCAGTGCCTCTGTATTTTATTTCAGCTAAATGAAATTGAATGAGACAGTTAATACTGGTGTAAGACAGTATGGAAATTTTTATACAAAGCAGTGCATGGCTTTCAGGGAAATTTCAGTTGTGACAAATATGCTGGGAAATCAGGATGACTGACTGGTTCAGAAAACCAGTCAAGGTTTAGTACTGGCCAAGCCTCTACATAGTTTACAGCTTGTTAATAACTTCAAGTTACAGAGAGAGCTTGGAATCCCCAGTCAAACAGTAGAAAACCAAGAACATGACGAAAGGTAAGAATGGAGCTCCTAGCCCTTTGTTCTAGCCATTGTGTGTCACCTTCACAAGGTTACAGACACACCTTGGCTTTGCCAGATTGGAGCCTATTTCAGCATATATAGCTGTTGCTCTTAAGCTCCCCTGGACTGTGAAAATTCCATTTCTACAAAGTAAATGAACATATTCACCTGCAAAATGTTTTCCCTAGAGGATAAAATCTTGTTAGCTTTCATACAGTGGATTATTTCAGCTCCTTTTATGTACTTGGGGTGCGTGGGGGAGTCCAACTTTTACCAACACGATTTTGTCTGCAAAAGTTTTTTTTTTTCCACAGTGCTACTTTTTTTTTTTAGTATGCATGCCAGGATTTATGACTGAATAAACCAAATATAGAACAGACCACTTACATAATATTTAACATATGTTATAATGTCAGATGTGAGTTAATTTTAGAAAGAGTAATGGAGAGAACCAGACAAAATGGATCATCGCTCAGCCCTGAATGTGATTAAGCAAAGAGGAAGGATTCTCTCCCACCCCACCCATGTATTCGGCATAAATTTCCTGCAAGTCCTATAGCAGAGGAATATAAAACTCTTCCAAGTGAATATAGACAGATGTTGGGTGGTCCTATTTTGCACATGATTACTCAGTGCTCTCATATAGGAACACTGGTTCTCATCCAAGTAAAAAACCTGAAAAATAAATTCTTCATCACATTGTCCAATGTAAAGGTAATGTATTCTGTTAAGGAATAAAATTCAGCTAAAACATGCCACAGCTGTTAATGAAACATTAAAAATAAGATTAAAACCCATTTGTTGCAGAATTCTGAAATAATGTAAGCGTTGTACTGCAGACTATTAAGACTCCTATTTTGTATGCACAATGTGTGTTACAGCGATGTCTTTAAATACTATTCATGGAGAAGAAAATATGTTGGAAAATGTGTTAAATTCGTGTCTGAAAAGAAGTAAGAGCCAGGCTCTGATCAATCCACATCCTAGATACCCAAGTAGTAACTAATGCATGTAGTCTCATGTTAATAGATGCTCAACACCGTGCATAATGTGTTTTATACTCTGGGCATAAAATACCAAGGTCCAATGTTTGGCAGTTCTCTCGTAGTTCACACTGAATCTGAAACACGCTATCCTGTGCAAAATGGGGACACAATGAGAACATTTTACAAAGCCATGCGGATTGTTTTCTTTTGTTTTGCAAACCATAGACTGGTAACATTTAGGAGTATCTGATATACTTTCTCTGACCAAACTGTGAGTGGAGTGAAGAATATTATGGATGTGATCCTTTTGGACCCTGTGGAATTTTCTGTGGCACAGGATCATCTCTTCTGGATTTTGATATCTGTTTAAGGAAATAAACATGCAAATATATATAGTTGTGAGACATCCAGAGTAGTTGTTTTGGGGAAAAAGTAGAAAGTCCAGGAAACCTTTCTTAATTTTGTCTCATTCTTTGTTACCGTTTTACTGGTTGTTTCATATTACTCCTTCTCCTTGTGTTATTTATTTATTTATTGTATTTATTACTTCTTCCCTTAAAATATTTCTAGACCAGTAATTTTTCATAGCTGTTTTTTGTTTGTTAGTAGTGTTTTTTGGTTAAGACAAATCTTAGGTTCAACTAATCTAAGTTTGAGTTCAGTGAGACAGTACAGGAAGATCTTGGGAGATTAGTTATAGAAGGAATAAGCAATAACTCCTGAAGTTTTTGAAAAGTCTTTAGTTTCTGGGTTCTGTAGAAGGCAATACTTAAGATATAACAGTAATAGAAAATTTTTGAAGCACTTCAAAAGTTTAAATATGCTTCAGATAATTATCAGTGTTCTTGTTTAACTTGCTTAGATTTTTGTTTGATTGTTATTTGTTGACTTAAGGACAAAACTTCAAGAGCAATGAATGTATTCTAGAGCAATATAGAAATTCATAGGTTGTTTTGAACTTTAGTTTTCTTCTTTAAAAAACAAAACAAAATCTTGAAATAACTTTGAGAACTCACTTATGAGGGGTGAAGAGATCATTCCTTTCAGTATTTTGACAGCTGAAAATTAGCAGGCATTCTGGACTGTCTATAGATAGATCAGATACGGTATTTTGAAATGTAGAATATCAAACACCTCCTCCTCCACTAATGCTTTACTGAAAGCACTATATAAGCTGAATTTGTAATGCAATATTCCTCAAGAAATGTATGTGTACAGTTCAAAACGTCACAAGTTGTTCTATGTTCTCACAGTTTAGAAGAACATTTCTTAAACATATTAAAAAATTAAGCTACCACATTTGTAAAGCTACATCAATTACATTTGGTAACGGGATATCAAATGTCCATCCTAAGGGCAGGTTTCACAGATGTCAGAGCCAGTGTTACCAACTGTAGGAAGACGTTTTCAGTCGTGCTGGGTTCTGTGGATGCTGAACTTAGAGAACGTTTGTGGCCAGCACTTGCTGTGACCTAACTCTGTGGTGGGCTGAGTCCTACAGAATGGCTGAGAGTCCTGATGGAAATGCTGGCTTGTTGTAGCACGGTTTGTTTTGGTTAAATGAGGTTGCAGACTACAAGCCTAATTTTAGGTTTACCAATGGAAAAATTACATGTCACAAACCAAAGGAAGCAGTTTAATTTGACCTTTCCTAATGAAAGATTGGGCAGTGAGAGAAGTACATGGGAGTATTTATTAACTAGAACACATGATTAGAAGTACATTTTTTTTTTGGTCTGTTTCCACAGAGCAAATAATAAAAACCTACGCCAGTTTTTAGGCTATACTAAGGCTAGAAGGCCATCTGGGTACAGATCTGTGTTGTATTTCAGATTCTAATTTGTCAGGCAAATAATTTCATTTCATTAATGAACTTGTTATATTCAGGATCTCTTACTTTTGATGTGATGTTGCTGATGAATGAAAGTGACAAAAAGAAAAAAAAAAAGCATCTTTTCTTTTGTAGTCACAGCATCTGGAAAACAACACAGCTGTGATGAGTAGCATATATAGCTAAACAGGTAAGCAGAAGAAAACTCAACTGATTTTTTTTAATAAATAAAATAATGGGTAAATTTCCCTTTTATTTTTCTGCTCAGATATGTATCAATTCATTCATTAGTCTAACAACCTGCTTGATAGTTTTTTAGCAGTGATCTTGTAGGTCAAAAAGCAAGCTCAAGTCTTGAGAACAGTCAACAAAAGCTCTACTAAATGTCTCATTCTCTTACACTGTATTTAATTGTAGTTGACCCACTACAGATCAAGCTCTGAGTGTAGAGACTGCTCTTACTTAATCATATTACAGCTCTGATTGCTTCGAAATATTAAAGTGAAAATAATCAAAGCCTTATTTTGTTGTATTCAGATTCATTGATAAGATTTGAAAATTAATTAAGCAGAGAGTCCTTTGCAGATAATCACTACAATGTTGATGTAAGGTTTGAAGGCAAAACTCTACTTTTATTTTGAATTATGGAAAGGGTTTGAAAGTCTGAACATAGAGCTTCATGACTGGCTGTCAATGATGTCATGGCCATGTCAATAATGCCCTTTAAGTGCAGGAGTCTGACTCTCTCTTCATCTTTTTTGATTTGTAAGTTCCATTTCATAATAGCAAAGAGACACTTAAAGGAATGTCTTGGGTTTCTTGCCTTATAACACCACCCAAGGCATATAATAATCTTCTGAAAATGCACTTCAAAAAAAAGCAATCTGTCATGTCTTATTGCTTAAATATAGGCCAGAAAAATCTGCCTTACTGGACAGGATGATATAAGTGCTACACTGGAATGGACTCTGAGGGTGGGGAAAAGTCTAACTATATCTTCAACTTCCATAGCAGCAGAATCCAGAATTGCTCCATTTAGAGTTCAATAATATGGATGCAGGGTAAGAATGCTCTCTCTTCACGAATGTTCAAATCATACAATCATCATTAACCTTGGGACAGGCCACTAGAGCAGCAAAGCACATGCTTCAGGAAAGCATGTTCAGGGCAGACTGCTGCGATGTCCATTATTTAAGTATATCCTTTGGAGTGTCTTGGACTCCTTGTTTTTATTTTGGAAAAAAAAAATATGCATTAGATCAAGGTGTAATGTAGTTTCCCTGGAGAACTTTGTGTTCTTAACAGAATAGTACCTATATTTAAAAGATGACACATCCCTTGGATATTCATCTTTGGTGATGGGGGGACTGGTGGAGGCAGGAAGGATTTCAGGAGAGTACATTCAGACAAAGGAACTGACTAGAGGAGTAGTGCTCTGCTTATATTGGCTTGTTGCCTCCACTTTATTCTTACCCATGAAAGGACACGGTTTGGAGTCTCTGGCTAAAGATAAGGCTGACCATTATAAGCAGACTTGCTGTTGAAGGCTTTTAGGTCAGGGAACATGTTCCGGCGGAAATGATTGCAGTTGATGGCTGGGGCTGCAGAGAGCTTTTATTTGGAACATATTCTAGCAAGTATCATAGGAGAAAATAATTTGGGAGGCCAAATTTACCTGTAGTGAACTATTGTCAAGAAACCTCTCCCCTTCTCCAGCCCTCACCTTGTTAATTTGATGGTTATGATTTCAGTTGGTTAATTTTTTAAAACAATCACAGTTTTTAAATAACTAGTTGAACAACCATGGGAGAACTGGAAAGACTTTTATTTTCTTCTAGGAGGCTCTATTACTTATTTCATGCTAAGCTGGTGACATTCCAATGTTTTTTTGATAAGCATGTTCGCCAAGACCAAAGACCATGGGAACAAAAAGAAAATGGCATTGTGGATTATGCAAGTAAGCATTTTTGTTTTAATTTCTGCGCAAGATGAGTGGTATTGCAAGATGATACAGACCAGAACTCATTGTTAATGCATTTTTGCTACGAAGTTCTCAGAAGACAAGGGGGTTTCTGGAAACTAAGCTTTCAGACAAGGTCAAGGGTAACAAAATGTTTCTGGACACTATTCTTCAGCAGTCTAGTCTATATTTTTCTCATACACTGGCTGGAAAAAAATTAGTTTCATTATCTCAGTTGAAATTTACTGCGGCATGAAAAGTATACTGTCAATTTCATTAAAAGAACTAGCAGGTACTCTCTCTTTAGTCTCTGTGCCATGTTTTGCCAATTTATGATAATTCTACTTCCAAAAAAAAAAAAAAAAAAAAAAAGGCCTTCTCTCATTTCTCTCTGTAGGCTTTACCAAAAGGTGATAAATGGAGGGCATGCTTGTACCATGCTATACAGTGAAATGAATTTAAACCAAACAGATGTCAAACACACAAAGTAAATAAAATACACAGGCTGTGTTTTCCCACTAAAACCTTTGTATTTGCAGAAATGTGTTTTAGGACAAGAGATAAAACAATCTATTATGCTTCTATGTGCTAACTGGTCTAAACTGATCATATTCCTTTAATTAAAGCATTTATGAGCCAGGTCACTTACATCAAAACTTCTTTCTTTCTCTCTTTCAAAAGATTCTTTCTAGCAAAAATAGGAGAGCCCAAGAAAAGTGAAAGCTCTTAAGACTACCATTCCTATTTAACAAATAGGTCTTTTTATGTATGCAATAAATCACCCAGCATATATCACGTTATCTTCTGTAAATGTTCCTATGAAGTAAACCTTTTCTTTTTGTTCCTCCTTTAATATGACTGCCTTCAACTGCATCCTGTAAGTCCTACTCACTGTTCCATTATCAGACAGCTTATTTTTTCCATTTAAAGACAGAACTAACCTGCCTCTTAGATATGAAGAAGCATATCTACAATAAAGTTAGTGTTCAATTTCTGATTGTAGAACAATTGGTAGAAAACTTAGAGGATTCACTATTACAAATTACATTTAAAATGGATACTTGTTCTGTCTTTCAGACCCTTTTGTTCCGTTCTCAGTAAGTGGATGTTGTGGTCAGTTCAGGATTTGCTCTTCAGGTAGAATTTGTGTACAGCTTAAATCTGAAAACAAAAACAACTCCTCCCTCTGAAACATACAATAGTTGCCTATCTTCATTCTTAGGCATTTTTTTCCAGTGTGTGCCAATAAGTACTGTTCTCCTGACAGATAGTTCTGTGTATAATTATCCTTTGAAGTTGCTGCCAGTTACTTTTAATTAAAAGAAAACTTTGTGTAGTAACTATGCCCTCTTGCAAAATGACTGCCTTTTTTTTTCTCCAAGTAAAACTGCTGCCAGTTTACATAGTATAGGTGATTCCTGACAGTTCCATAATGTTTATTCCACTTGTTATTGACTATCTAAGAAAAATAAAAGGGATGCATCTTTGTTAAACTCATTTGAACCTTTAGCTGCAAATATACATGGGCCATTTTTGTATGATTGTTTCATACAGGAACTGTAGAGAAGACTTAACCTTTACTTCTTTGGCTGTAACCCCATGACCATTTCCTGCAATGCCTTCACTGCAGCCTGCACCAAGAACATGGCTGATATTGCTGGAGGCAGCCACAGCTGAGTTTATCTTTATGTATCCATTACAGTTCAGATTATTATTGTAGTAATTTATACAGCTGTATCTGGCTGAGGCGCTATTCCTAGGTATGACTGCTGTCTACTCATGAGCCAGTTTAAATGTGTCAACAAAGATGTTTCAGTAAAAGATGGACCATTCCATATGGCAGAATATAAGCTGAAAGGAAAAATACAGAATCAATGAAATCACCCAGTCTGTTGCCCTCTCCTCGCTTATTCCAACATCTTGTCACTTCTTCACTCATCCTCACCTTCTGCTGTACACTCAAAGGGGCATGTTCAGTTTCAAAACTTAGGTGTAAGAGGTTGTTCCTCATGACAAGAGCTTTCTGTGTGGAAGAAACAGCTTCCTCAAGGGCTGATCCAAGGGCCAGTGCTTGGAATAAGATGGTGCATATAATGTTTGAGTGACCAGTAGTGCTGGCTGAATCTCTGCCTTCTCCAGTCCCTAGTGGACTGCTAAGAAAATTACTTTTGTCCTTCATGCTGTTCCTCATCTCATACCATCCCTTTTTGTCGTCTTCCCTCATGTAGTCCTAGTGTTAGCTGAAGTCATTCCCCCCCACCCCCTTGGAGGGGGCATAAGGATGGAAAAGCCTAGCCCTTGTTGCTCCTGTGGATAGAGCGTGGGACAATGCTTGCTAGCTAATGCAGACGGTGTGCTTTGTTTGGGTGTATGGCAATGCTGTGCTCTCAGACTTGTGCTTCCTGAGATGTGGTCTGCCATTATCATCTCATTTCTGCAGGGCTTCAGTTTTAAATATTTCTTATGTATGTCTTTTCTTCACAAGGACAGCAGCTCCTTCTTAGAATACCAGTCGTCATTTTTGCTCAAGAAACCTACTCAAATACAAAACTCACTCATTCAGAAACGGTATGTTTATGGGCACTGTCTCAACCAATTTCCCGTTCTAAAAAATTCAGGAAGTCATGCAGTGGAAGTTAACAGAGCCATATGAATTTTGGTTAGCAGCAATACACCCCTAAGTTTTCTTCTTTTAAACCTCCAACAGAGAGCAGGCCTAGGATGTGGGGGGGGAGACATTTACATGTAATTATGAACGTTTTTGTTTTCAATTGCCGCTGAAAAGGATTCAAAAGGCAAGAAATTATGAGCATATCTGACCAGATGCTGAAAATCAATTTTTATGGCAACATCTGAACTTTCAGAATTTATCTTCTTTGCTGGAATGAAAACAACTCTCTTGAAGGTTCTTTTTGCACAAATGGAATTGAGTAAAGTAGAAAGGTGTTTTAGTGGACTGGGATATCTGACCCGTTTCTCACTTGTTGTCACATAAAACTTTCTTGTTACAAATTCATCTCTGCAGTCTAGATTTGATAAAACAACCTTTTCAAAATCTGTTTCTCAGAAGCTGAAAATATTTTGACTACTTTTAAGAATAAGACACAATGAAATACCCATGAGTAATTCTTACAGTTCAGGCTGTAATGTACTTTTTACTGTAGCTAAATTGCAAATAGTTTTGGTTTTGTTCCCACAACAATTTTCACATCACATTCTAGTTGAAGGATGTCATATGTGTACAGCACATATACACAGTAATAATATGCACAGATTCAACATGATATGTATTTGGTTCTAGGACCTAATCTGGAACAGAACATCTGCAATAGCATCATTGTTGCTATTTCTAGTTTTCATTTTTTTGCCTTGTATTTATTCCAAGCAGATAACTACAGACTGAGGGATTCCCTGGATTCTTGGATTAGCTTTTTTTTTTTAAATATGGATGAGAATGCTAGTCATAAAATAAGGAACAGCTAGTCATAAAATAAGGAATTTAGTCTCATAAATGAGATTAAATTGTTCCATGACAATTCACTGTTTTTAGCACGATGGATGGTCTTCTTCTGTAGCATTCAACGTATGAATGCAGGTATGTCTGCCCGAGTAGCCCTGAATCAAGGGAATCATAGACTAAGTGCAAGGTATCCATCTCAAAGCAAAAGTCTCTATTCGTATCTGACTAATGTCTCTGGCTACTTGATGAAAGTTAAAGGTTCTTGCTTTTCATGCAAGGTTTTTTCAGAGCTTTCTGAAAAAAATGTTTCTTTATATCCTTTTACATTGAAGAAAGCAGGTCAGTTTTACAAAAACTGGGTCATGTTATATACATTGCTTCAGCTATATGTGCGTGTAAAGTGGTTTTACTAGATTTTGAGTAGAGACAGCCCTAAGTATATGTTCAAAAAATGGCCAAGTGGAGATGATGATGTGTTCTGAAGCGGTCCTATCTCTTGATATTAATAATGTTGATGTTGGTCTTTTAATATGAGAGATTATCTTAAAAATGCTGAATAACTTGTGGGAACGCGAGACACGGGGCATTTCATTGTTAAGGAGTGCTGTTAGGCCCACCCTTTTGGGCTTAATTTCAAGACAGTTGATATGCCCATGTTTCCCTCAATTTTTCTTTTTGGAAAGTAAAATCATTACCCTGGTAAAATATGCACATTTTTACAGGAATACTGTGCTGTCTATTCCTATATATTAAAAAAAAAAAAAAAAAGTCCACTCTTGAGTTGACTATTTGGAGACTGTGTGGAGCATCTAGCTCACAGCACCTATAAACTGCCTTTGTTATACTGCCTAGTTGGAAGGTGTCATGCAACTTTAAACATTAATTTCCTTTCAGTTAGCGGCTGGTTATATTTGATGAGCTACAATGTTGTTTTCCCTGTGCAGATTGAGTCAACACATTCAATCACATGTTAAATCTTACTAAGCTCGGAAACAATAGGTGTAGTGATTAAAGTTTGGACAATTTGGTCATTACAAAGGAATCTTCCTTATCAGAAGGTAAGAAACTCAGCTTGGTGTAGCCACTGGATTTGCCCAGACTAGACAGACAATGCAGGTAAATAACGTCACCAGACAGTGGTCAGTTTCCTGAAAAGAAATATCAAAGTTTGATATGATGCTAATAGAGGTGCTTGGCAGTTCATCCACTTAAAAGTAACTTTTGATAAGAGATCCTTTTTGTCTCCTTTTTTTATCAGGAGCACTCATACCATCTGTAAATATGAACGTGTTCATGCATGTATTTACTGTTGCCCGAATACTGAAATGGAAATCTGATATTTAAAGGATTTCATTTTGTGCCTGAAAGGGTTTTGCCCTGGTTGTCTTATGTCAAAATTAACACGTGGTGAGAGTTCCTTCTGCATCATGAGAACACCTCAGTACCATTATATAAAGAAATAAGTTCTGTTGTGAGCGGATCAGTATTACCAGCTAATTAAACCTTTTCCCCTCTTGATGAGGTCTTCCTTGTAGTTTAGACACAGACCCAGGGTTGAAGAAATTTGGCTTTGAGTTTCCTGTTCACAGCATGTTGCTGCTAGGTGATAGTCCTTTCTTTCTTGATGCTTTTGGCTTTCTAGATTGCAAGGGCCGTGAAACTTGATTTCACTGACTGATGCCATGGGGAAGCCTGGGTCAGGGCCCATAGGCTGCAGAAATAGAAATACCGAGAAAATAACTCTAATGTAATATTTTTGTCCCTTGGTCCCTCAGAGAGAGAAAAGGCAGGCCAGTTGTATTTTTAGATGGAGAAAGAACTGGTTGCTCTTAAGTGTCCTGGGACTATGATGTTGCTATGGTTATTTTTTTATTCATTTCTTAGATTTGAAATGACCTAGTTTTCAATTAATAAGCCAAGTATGGGAGATGGGATAGAGACAGTTTCACAGTTCCGGTCCTCTTGAGTCATAGTTCGTCATATAGTAAAAGCAAAGGGTCGTATTTTGGTGTTACTTTGTGAAATGTGTGGTGGAAAACATAGTGACACAGTGAACAATTCGTCACAGGGAGGTGAGCAATATGACAATCTCCACCCCTTTTCTACCCTATGAAAGCTGTGCAGTACTGTTATCACTGCTGGAGCAGTGTGATGGTTATGACTAGAAGACAGCTGCTGTATTTAGCTGTATTTGCATTTAGCTGCTGTATTTGTCCCTCCTTTTTATCATCCAGTAAAACATCCAGAGAGCTTGTCCTACACTCTCCTATGCATTTTCTGTTCCACTTGGTAAAGAAAGCATTGAAGGCACCATACTTTGTAGAGTAGCTGTCCTCCAGTGCTAATTTTCCTGTTAAAGACATCTTTTGGGGGGAAAAATGAGCAGCTATTAAGGAAAAGCAGTTCACCATCTTGGATCAGGATTGTTAGATTGAATTTCACCTCTTCTGTCTGTCCACTGAAGTCCTAGTGTTTTTTGCCTGGATGTAAATCCCAGTATTCTAATGATGATGTTCACCGAAACAGTCAGCCAAAGGAGCTGGTAAACCCACTCCTTTGGATTTTTAAATGATTTATTTTAATTCCACTTTGGAGAAAATTCTACTCTTCATTTATAAAGATGTCAGGTGAAACTGCCAATGTGATCCTTGCTGGCCTTGGAGTCTAGAGATGCACACGGTAACTGACTCGAATTTACTGAAAGTGATTCCAGGTGCAGGTTTTTCTCCTGATAGAAACCATGGTAGCAGCTCTGACTTGACTGGGATGTTGCCACTTCAGGAAACATCCTCCATGCTCATGTTACGATAAGCTAGGTGGATAGTAGTCCTTGGGAGGGAAAAAAAGGCAAAAAAAAATATTTCAGACAGCCAGGAAAATCATTGTATAAAATTGTGTTTCTCCTGGGCCAGTAAAATGGCTGTTTATTTTCAGAACAGATTTAGGTTCAGACCTTAGTATGTTTTCATTTACTATAGTGCTGACACAGGATCTCAATCCTATCAAAATACATGCTTAGAGTTTAACTATACCGATTAGGATCGACTGAAAGCATGCGCATGCTTAATAATCTGTGACCTAAGATTTTGTATGAGATTTTTTGTACAAGCTTTGTTTCTAAGTTTAAAATCCAAAGCTCTGGTTTTGAGGGTTTTTAAGTTCAGAATTAGTCAGTTCCTGTATCTGCTACTTGTGTTTCCAAGAACTCAGGCTTGGAACGGATCCTACAAAAAGGTCATTTACTGTTGGCATATTTCATAGAAATTATAGATGAAAAGTATCTGCTCGGTCATCAAGTCCATGCTTCCAATACTACATGTTTGCCCTTGTTTTGTTAACATATTCTTTCTTGTAGGCTGCAAGTTAAATAATGTGTACTTTTTTCTTCTTTTTTTTTTCTTTTTTTTATAAGAGCAGCCTAACACATCTAATTTCTGCAATTTCTACCTATGGTTTTCCTCTTAAAGGTAATTTGTTTCCTTTCAAGTAATTACAAATAGTACATTTCCAGTCACATTATGCCAACGTCAAGACTGATAACTAACTAGTTTGATTCCGCTCTTATCAACATTTTATGAAAATTAGAAGTGAAAACATCACACTGGGACCTTTAGAGTTGCTTTAAGTTGTTTTGAATAAATATCTGAGTCTCTTATAGCTCTAATGATTAGAACAGCTAAAAAGATTCCACTACAACGTAAAATGCATCTCTTTTTATGCTTTCTAAGAACCACAGAAACCTGCTTATCCTGTTTATTTCACTTGTACTGCATAGCAGCGTTCTTAGAGGTGGAAACGAATGCTGTTTTAGATTCTTGCATTGCATAAGCTATACTGCGTTAGAGCACCCTTCCTTTAACTAGTATTTGAGATAAATCCTATTTGGGGAGAAACAGTTTGATTTGGCGAATATCCATTCACAGTTATTTAGGAGAATCATTTTTACCGCCTTTTATTCTATACAAACTGGATGTTTAGCGGTAAAACCTTTTTAAGAAATTGAAGGTCTGTGGTATCTCCTCATAAGAAACAGTGTTGCTGATCAAAAGCAATTTCTAAATTCATGGAGGAAGCTACTAAGATTTCAAAAACAAATTAATGTCTTTTAAATGGTTTGAGAAAGGGAGAAAGTGAAGGAGCCAATGGTAAAACTCTTAACTATGTTTTTGAAAAAATAATAAGTACTTGTATTTTTCACTCGGTTTAGTCATAATTGGGTTTTCTATAGCATCTCTTTTCTACAGATTGAAACTGTCTAAATGACAGTTTTAAATATATGTCCCAGAGTGTTCATCTGCACTTTTTCCAGACACTAGACCAATAAATTTGCAAAAGAAGCCTAAAATACAAAAGCAGTTCTGTAATTTCCTAAGAACCAATACAATTTCCCACTCTAACTATAACACTTTATTTTTTCCCACACATCTCTTCTAAGGTTATCTCAAAGTACTTTCTAGTTTCCAAAGAAATATGTGCAAATGCCATTTTTAGCAAGACTAGGATTTTCTTTTCCTTGCAGAGTAAAACTAAAAATCTAGAACGCTTATCACAAGCTCTTCTGTTCCTATAACAACTTCAGTTGGCCTCAGACAATAATTCAGGATACCAGACTGTTTAACAACAAAACGTGAAGTGTTCGCTTCTCAGCTTTGCACATGAACACAATGCAAGGTTTCCCTCCGGTATCGTACCTATGCTCAGAGTCACTACGTTTTTATATTTCTGTACTATTTTTGTGTATATGTACACAAATAGGGCATGTGAATGATGCAAACATAGAGTGAAAATAATTAAAATTAACAGATGAAGGCAGAGACTGAGAGAGATGAACAAATATAGTGTCTTTGTTAATAAATCACCAACTAAAATGATTAAACAAGAAAATACAGTATATACCTATTTCCCAGTTCTCTGATAAGCAATATGGTGGGAATAATTCTTTGGCTCTCAAGTTACATTCCATGTTAGTGGGTTAGTAATGGGTCACACATGACTGATTTAACAGAATAAAGGCTAAGATTAGATTACTCTTCTTAATAAAGTGAGCATACTTTAGATGAGACTGTTTTGTCTATTAATCAAAATTATGCATGTGGTGCCAGGGATCCTCTTCTTTTAAATGTACCTCATTGAAAATACAGGGAGTTAAACAATCTGACCATGTGGAAGTATATTGTAGCTACTGTGTTTTTATAGATACCATGAGAAAAACAGCAATGCGGTATATAAGGCTGGCTTCTAGATACCAGTTTCAAATATTAAACTAGTGCCTATAGTATTTTCTTCATATATACATGGAATACACAGTATTTATGTGTAAATAGCAGAAAGGAGAAAAAATTGTTACCAACTATAACAGATAAGGCTTTGAGGTTGAGACAGAGCTGGAATTCAGAA
Source organism: Oxyura jamaicensis (assembly GCF_011077185.1). Lineage (NCBI taxonomy): Eukaryota > Metazoa > Chordata > Aves > Anseriformes > Anatidae > Oxyura > Oxyura jamaicensis. The sequence continues at coordinate 60,100,834 of NC_048897.1, read as the reverse complement.
GATCTAACTTCTGATGTTCTGTATTTTTATTTTTATTCTTTTTTAATTGAGCCAAATTACTTCAGGGTATCTGCACAAAGGATTAACAATTCCTTAGGACCTAATGGCTATGAGAAAATGTGAATTTTGAGTTTCTCAGATGCTAGGCAAGGCAACAATATTGGCAAGGATAAAATATAAAAGTGAGAATGGCAGCTTCTCTCTAGGGCAATGTATGTATTATCCTTGGATCACCCGTGAAATGCACTCATTTTGCCACTTAGCATCCAATTCATGTTTGCAACTCTGAATCACAGAATGCCTTAGGTTGAAAGGGACCTCTGGAGGTTTTATGGTCCAACCCCTCTGTTCAGCTATGATCATCTAGAACAGAAAAGACCACGTCCAGACAGCTTTTGAATATCTCCAAGGACAGAGACTCCTCAGCCTCTTCAGACAACCTGTGCCAGAGCAAGGCTATTTCCAGTGGTGCACAGTAATACAAGAGGCAGTAGGCACAAACTGAAACACGGGAGGGTCTATCTGAACATCAGGAAGCACTTTTTAACTGCGAGGGTGACTGAGCACTGGAAGCTGTCTGATTTTTAAAAGGCCTCAGGTGGTTAGGCCAGGAGGTTGGGTTCAAAATACGGCATCAGAGCAGGTAACACCTGAGAGGGCACATGTGAGGAGAAGACCCGACAACATCTGGAATTAGTCTAGAAGGAGGAAAGTTGACAACAACCTTCAAAATAGGTTGGAACAATCAAGGAAAGAATGATGACCTGCTCTGTATGACATATTGCAGGGTAATGTTGCCAGATGAGTTAATAACGCCACGGCCCGATTAAACCACATCCTTTGCATCGTGCCTTCCTGCACAGTCAAGCTGTGTTCTTTCTGGCTTGTATGGTATCATCAATAATACAGATTCAACAACTACATCATCTGTTGGTGGTGCATGAGTTAAAATAGAATACAGCTCACTTCCTTTTTGCTGTATTTGGTTGCTCAGAGCTAACAGGAGTAAAAAATGGTGACAATTTATTTTTATCACTTAAGTGAGTACATTTGGACTGACTACATATGGAGAACAGATCTACCGAATAAGACTTTTGCCTAGTAACTTTTTCTGACTGTGCCACATTTAATAATTGTGGATGAAATGCTGGCTTTACATTTGAAAAAATGTTGACAAAGTATCTTTCACAAATAGGAACATGCTCATATAATTCTAAACATATGTTACACTCCTTTCCCACATCTACATCTGTTTCTTTAATTGATAATGTATTTTAATTATTTTAGCTTATAAATACACACTAGGGCTGATAAACATGTTTTCTCTCAGATGTTTCTGGAAATAAAACTGTTTTCATGGTTACTTTTTTGTTAAAGTATTTGTTTCCTATGGATTAAAAAAACAACCCAACCAAAAAAAAAAAAACTCCAAAACTTTATAATGGAATTATTCTATTAAATTTAGCTGTGTAAAACTATGCCAAGGTGAAAAGTGTTCAAATCTAAATAGTGAGATGATCTCCAGCGTAAAAAAGGAAGATCTTAATAGAAGAGTGTGTGCTACTGTGCAGTACATTCATTTTTGTTCAGAAACAAAGAAATGATGCTATTATGTATATATATTATGTATATAATTAGCTACAAGTAAATTCTGGTGAATTGCTGAAGCAACACAGCAGCAATGGCACATGCTGTAGAGTTCTAGCATTTATCTCAGGACATAACTGAAACAATCTAGAATTAGAAAAAGCAATCACTAAACATACTAAATTAGCCCCTGCCACTACTGACAGGTGAATGTCTGTATCTGAAGATCTCTATTTCACAAGGTTATGTCTTTGCATAGTACCCAGTCCTTTTCCTTTCTCAATTAAATTCATGGTAGATTGATAAGGGCTTAATTTTTCAAAGAGAGGGAAAGGATTAGCTATTGTGCCAAATATGGGTCCGAATTGCAAGTGATGTCCCACCCAGTCTGGCACAGATATTCCTAAAGGATTTCTTCAGTGATGGCCTTATCAGTCAACTCTTCGCTTTTATTTACTTTAGCAGTTCCTTTAAAAATTCATTCCAACATCTGACTAAAATCAAGAGAGAAGTAAATGTATCTGCTCTATCTCATTAGTTAACAGAGACATACAATGATTTGATATCAGTTTATGTCAGACTAGTCTATAATTAAGCTTAGACCATCATCAGTTCTCTGTACGAGTGACCTGGAAGGTTGAAATGGTTTTTGCTTAATGAAATACAATTGAATTAGGATGAAGATTTTGGGCCAAATGTTTTGATGGTGCCTTGAGTCATAGCTCCACCAGAATCAGTGGAGTCTCACAGCAGCAGCAAATTTACCATTTTATGCAGATGCCTTCCATATTTTAATTACAAAAGCTGCTACTTCCTTATACTCAATTATTGTTTACATTTCAGTAGTGAAAGCCCTGACTTTTTAAAAATTCATTCAGTGACTGAATGGTGTTGGCATCTTTAAGGAAATAAAATACCCTGACTTTGACCAAAGTCACAAATATGTCTTGAGAACAGCCAGACAGCCTGTATTCCCACACTGAGTGAGAAAGCCTGGCATATCATAATTGAAACGCGGGGCTAAAGAAACAACTATTGCTATAAATTAAAACTCATGGCTTAAAAATTACTAATGTAATAAATTACAACAATTGAATGTAAACATGGAGTGTCAAATAAATTGTATTTTTTTAGCCCCCAAGTCAGTAAAATAGTTACTAACAGGCTTACATATGATCTCAGTTCTCTTGAGATTCGTAGACTTCATCTTTGCCCGGAGAAGCTGTGGTTGCCCCATCCCTGGAGGTCTTTGATGCCAGGTTGCACAAGGCTCTGGGCTACTTGATCTAGTGGGTGGCATCCCTGTCCATGGCAGGGGGGTTGGAACTAGATGGTCTTTAAGGTCCCTTCCAAACCAAGTTGTTCTATGAGTCTCTGATACATGATCTTCGCTGAGAATAGGTGACTTACAGTCATTCCTTCAGTGAATTGATCAGTTTGCTCTTTCTTTTTAAAGTGAATCCAGTGATGCTGATGTCCTCCTTTTCACAGTAGTAATTAATGTTTAAAATACTTAGAATGTCAATTGAAGATAGAATACTTAGAATGTCAATTCTAAGAAATGTCAATCATAGAATGGCTTGGGTTGAAAGGTCGCCAACCTGGCCTTGAACACTTCCAGGGATGGGGCATCCACAGCTTCTCTGGGCATCCTGTTCCAGGGCCTTACCGCACACAGAGCAAAAAAAAAAACTTCCTTATATCTAATGTAAATCTGTGGTTTTTTAGTTTAAAGCCATTACTCCTAGCCTTATCACTACACTCCCTAACAAAGAGTCTCCCCAGCTTTTCTGTAGGCCACCTTTACGTACTGGTTGTTATAAGGTCTCCCTGCAGCCTTCTCTTTTCCAGGCTGAATAATTGTATGATTCTATGTTATTACGCATGTCAAATCATTTCACGTTTTTGAACTTTGTCCAACATATATCTTGAATTTGTTCATTTGCGTACAAATACTTTTATACATGAAGTCTCTGCCTATTCTTTTCCACGCATCATTTTGACTATTCTGTAGATTTATTAAGGGAAAGGGAACTGACCATATGAAACTTAAGATGATGTCTGCTACTAGGGAGCCCAGGTAGCTGCAGATAAAAAGGTTATGGCAGCTTGTTTCCTCCTCCTCTTTATGAGACCATTGTGGCTTCTGCTTGGTGTGTCTTTGCCTAGTCTGCAAAGTCACATTCAAAGAAGGTAGTGTTAGAAACACATTTTCACCCTGGTTACGTGGTGCAGGTGAGAACTGGCAGCAGCCTTACTTTCTGGAAAAGTTGCTTACATTTGCATCTGAAATTCTTGGAATGCTCTTCTAGTAAGCCTGCTGGCATTTCCCCTTTGAGCAGGAATTATTTTGGTTTCTTAAGATTTTGCATCCATTATACCTGAATTCTGCATCGAAATAAGCCTCCCTGATACATAAAGTAGTGTAAGTAAAAAAGTATAAAGTATATATAGTATATAAAGACCGCTCAAGGTAGGGAAGAATGTCACAGCGTTATTGCTTTTTGTCCTAAATGCTTCTTTTGTGCTTCAGCCTCAAAGACACAAATGGATTATTGCAAGAGAAACAGGAGCAGAAAGCAGCAAACAAAATGCTGTTCCCAACACCCCTAACACTTTAGCGAGTACCATTTCGGATATTCTTCGTGGAAATGCCAAGCACCTAAACCCTGGCTACTTTAAATACTGAACTCTGCATAAATTAGGTTTAATCACTCTTGGCTGTAAGCATAGTTAGTGAAGAGAAATAGGTACTTTTAAAAGGTACTTACTCATTAAAATATACAATGTATTTCCACTGAGAGATATACAAAACCAGATAGCATCAAGCCAGCCAGAAGAAGTCACCATTTCGTATTTTGGATCATTGTATACTGAATGAACCACCTTTTCAAAAAAAAACTCAGGTTCTGTATCTCAAAAAATATTTTCCTACTACTGAGAAACCAGTAGTGAGTCTTTGACATAAAAATATAACGAGGCCTATATTTTGGTCTGTAAGGAGAAATGTGTTTTACTGTTAAGCTGTTGCTAGATTCTCTGTGGTCTTCTGCACTGTACTGCTTGATGATTTCATATAACTTTTTACCTTGTCACAATGGATGTTATCCTATTCCTGTTCAAATAGATCAAGTGTATGGTGTGTGTACGTATATAAAAATATTTATTGATGCAAGACGAAGCCTAATTGTCCTCTGACACAGTGAGTTGTCTATATTTTGTGTGTAAGAAGCAGCAAGGAGATGTTAAATGATTAAAAGTTTCATCTAGTATTACACCTATAAACGTGTTGCTGTGGGTCAGAACTGAACTATCCTTTGCCTCAGGCCAGCATGTTATCTTTGCTTTCAAATTAAAGTTCGTAATTGAACCTAACATAGAATTTCCTCTAGAATAGCTCAATATCTGAATTTCTATGAGCTTAGTGACTTTAATTTTCACTGTGTTCAATAGGATGACAGTATTAGTTTTCATTTATTTTCTCACACATTCACAGAATCACAGAATGGTTGAGGTTGGGAGGAACCTTTGGAAGTCAGTAGGTTCAGCTCTTCTGCTCAAGCAGGGACACCTAGAGCCTGTTTCCCAGGACCACATCCAGGTGGCTTTTGAGTATCTCCAAGGCTGGAGACTCCACAACCCCTCCAGGCAACCTGTGCCAGTGCTTGGGCACTCTCACAATAGAAAAGTGTTTCCTGATGGTCAAATGGACCCTCCTGTGTTTCAGCTTGCACCTATAGACTCTTGCCCTATTACTGGGCACCACTGAAAAGAGCCTATCCTCTCTGCACCTTCCCTTCAGGATTTGATATGCATTGATAAGATTCTCCCCTGAGCCTTCTCTTCTCCAGAGTACACAGTCCCAGGTTTCTCAACCTGTCATCACGTGAGAGATGTTCCAGCCCCTTAATCATCTCTGTGGCCCTTCATTGGACTTTCTCTGGTACCCCCATGTTTCTCTTGTACTGAAAAGCCCAGAACTGGACACATTACTCCAGGTGTGACCTTGCCAGTGCTGAATAGAGAGGAAGAATCACCTCCCTCAACATTCTAGCAGTACTCCTTATATTGCATCCTAGGGTACCATTAGTCTTCTTTGCTGCAAGGACACATTTCTAGCCTGTGTTCAACTTGTTGCCCACCATGATGTCCAGGTCCTTTCTGCAGAGCTGCTTTTAACTGTGTGACTGCCAGCGTATACTGGTGCCTGTGGTTGTTCCTCCATAGGTTGCACTTGCCCTAGCTGAGTTCTGTGAGGTTCCTGTCAACCCACTTCTCCAGCCTGTCAAGGTCCCTCAGGATGGCAGCACAACCATGTGGTATATTATATTTTCTTTATTGTTTGACCTATTCAAAAGTTTTATACTCGGTTTACATAACTAATTTTACTTATGAATTTTGTTATTTTCTCATTGTGATGCAAAACAAATTCTGAAAAGTGATTAATACAGTTTAATGAATTTTGGGTTTAGGTAAAAAGCCCATCCTTTTAGAAAAACAACATCTTATTACAAATCCAGGTAACTATGCTGTAGGAAATTTTCTTAAGTATGCTGTTAAAATGTTACTGGTAGTACACATGATTATTTTACTAGTTTATTTAGTCATATTATTGTTATGAGGAGAAAAAAAAAAAAAGCTTAAACTTTGAATGCTAATAGGTGGCAGATAATTGAATATATGTTCAGCTGAAATTGAAGTCCCAGACTCTTCAGTTAACAAAGTGACTTGAGACAGAACACTAATAAGGTGGCTGATCATATGCTGTGCTTCTGTAGATAGACTGTTTAGGCCGGGAAAACTGGGGGCTTAGGGTTGTGGAATGAAGGTCTGGTGTCATTAGAGAAAGAATCCTGAAAGGAAAAAAGTGGTCTGGAAAAAAAGGTGAGGATGTCAGCCAGAAGAAAGATGCTGGAAGGGTGGGAAGACCCTGGAGATCAGAGAGATGGGGTGTGTCTAGGGATCCAGGCCACTAACACCCACCCTTGGTAACTCTGTGGCTGCACAGTACAAGCAAGCATGACTTTCTGCCCAGTGCTCCTGGACAAGCAGGGCTCTCTCAGCTGGGAGAAGTTGAGAACTAGTAAACATAAGGTTGGGACAGTAAGCAAGTGAGCATGTGCATGTAAAATAATTAAGAAGGGTGAAAGCTCTTGTCCTGCTGGTTCTTAAGTGAACCCTTGTATCCAGATCCCCTGGTGGCTGTCAGTTAGTTTGTCTCACCTGTGACAATTACCTGTTCTTTTTTCTGCTTTTGACTTCCTAGCTGTGCAATGGTATTAAGTATCACTAAAATGCCTGTAAAAGCAGACTTTAAACAGCAGTTAATCTGATCAGTGCCAGAAAAAAAAAAAAAAAAAAGAAAGAAAATTGAAAATAGAACTTTTACATACTTTTGGACGATTACTTTTACATACAAGGGTAATAATACTTTGACCAGAACTTATCTGAGCAGTCTCTGCAGAAAATAATTCCTCCTCTGTGTTAACACTCAGTGAACCTTGTATTCACTTAATGTGAGCACAATGGGATCAGCTGTCTTGTCAAGTTAATCTATAACATTAATGCAGTGTTTTATCCCTCTTTCTCAGGCTTCATGCACATAAAACTTTAATATATAGTTTTCAGCAGAACGTTCTTGTGTCCATCAGTTACAGATGCATGGTTTTAACCCTGGACCGGTAAACAGCCTCTATACCTTGCTGTTACTATGTATGGTTGATTCCTAAATCTTTTACAAAAGAGCCTGTAAATTAAAATATCTTCTGCATTGATGCTGACAGTCAGTGTCTGGAACGCGCTTCAGTGCATATTAATACTTATGAAGTATTTCTGGTTGGTTCTTATGCCAGTTTGATAGAAAATAAAATCTTTTTGGAAAGTGTGAGGTTTGCCTTACAAAAGAGGCGGCTGTGGTAATATCTGGCATTAAAAACGTATAGTTACATTGTTCAGGGCTTGAGCTGAAGTGTCTTACGGTTCTTTTGCAGACTCTCTGTACAGGGTTTGAGTTCTGTGTTTAATCAACAGCTGGCTGTTAGGGCTGCCACTGATTCCTGACCGGTAATTACCCCTGAACACCATACTGCCGGCTGGCTTCTCAGAGTCTCCTGATATGCATGCTAGAAGGTTGAAAGTGGCAAGAAATCCTTTGCAAAGGTACCAAGAGATTTGTACAAATCAATCCAAACTCTGAAAGCACTAGGCCTGTTCTCCCTCCACTGCCCCAATTGTTTTCCCTTCAAGTTCTCTGCATTTCAGCTTGTAATTAGGACTAACAGTATGAAAACAAGCAAGTTTGCTTGAACCTGCCTCCAGAAGATCCACTGGCAAACTAAATGCGTAATGTCCTTGCTGATGAGGCCCATGCTTTTCTGGTAGACTATCTGATAATGTGTTTTAGTACAAACTGTGTAAGGTTTCTGATGTAATGCATTTATTTCAGTAAGTCGCAACCATACATGCACTTCATCAGTATTATAGATTTTAGTTGTCAGGAAACGTTTACTTCATTGTCAACTCAGTCTACTGCAGTTTTGAATTTTGAACTGCATAGCACTGCCAGCCACCAACCATGCATTTATATTCCAGGATGACTGATGATTGCAAGCTGTGAGTTTGTTTCAGTTCTCCAGCCCTTTCATCTGAGAAAAGCAACTTTTTAAAAACATGCCATGTCCCTCAGGTATGTGTTTTAGTAAACAAATATTCAAAGGGAAGGCTAGAACAACTACAGTTTTCATTGCTGTTATTACTCATTCTGTAGACAGTTCCTTTTAGAGCTGGCCACAATAAATAGCTAAATCTAGATTTATCCTTTAGCTGGGGGAAATAGTCTCACATCTGTTAAAAGATTATCACCTGATTAGAACAACTGAGATCAGAAACACTTTACATCAAGCTCAGGTCTCAGCAAAGCACTCTCTCTGGTCCACTGTCACAGTGCATGCAGACAGGATGCTCACATGGAAGGGCAGATATATTCTGAATAGCTACACTTTAAGTATTTGGTGAACAGGTGACTGGAACTGTCATTTGTAAGGCAAACAGCAAACGCGGGAGTGCTTTAAAGATGAGCTTCTGTGCATGTTTGTGTTTCTGTTCATTGGAGAGTGAAAAGTAGATGCAAGAGTTTTTAGAAGTTTTCTGATTTTCCTGAACTAAGCTATATGCTTACACCTTTTTAATGGCTCAGATCTCATGGAGCAGATTATCTTGAGTGTCATCACGTGGCACTGGCAGGGCTACCAGGTGATCAGGCCCAGTCAGCATGGGGTTATGAAAGGCAGGTCCTGCTTGATGAACCTGATCTCCTTCTATGACAAAGTGACACGCTGGGTGGATGAGGGAAAGGCTGTGCACGTGGTCTACCTTGACTTCAGTAAGGCTTTTGACACCGTTTCCCACAGCATTCTCCTAAAGAAACTGGCTGCTCATGGCTTGGACTGATGTATGCTTCGTTGGGTTAGAAACTGGGTGGGCAGCTGGGCCCAAAGAGTCGTGGTGAATGGAGTCAAATCCAGTTGGAGGCTGGTCACTAGTGGAGTCCCCCAGGGCTCGGTACTGGGGCCAGTTCTCTTTAACATCTTTCTCAATGATCTGGACGAGGGGATAGAGTGCACCCTCAGCAAGTTTGCAGACAACACCAAGTTAGGTGCGTGTGTCGATCTGCTCGAGGGTGGGAAGGCTCTGCAGGAGGATCTGGATAGGTTGGACCAATGGGCCAAGGCCAACGGTATGAAGTTCAACAAGGCCAAGGGCCGGGTCCTGCACCTGGGGCACAACAACCCCAAACAGCACTACAGGCTGGGAGATGAATGGCTAGAAAGCTGCCTGGCAAAGAAGGACCTGGTTGATAGTCGGCTGACTATGAGCCAGCAATGTGCTCAGGTGGCCAAGAAGGCCAACAGCATCCTGGCTTGTATCAGAAACAGCGTGGCCAGCAGTACTGGGGAAGTGTTTGGCCCCCTGTACTCAGGTCTGGTGAGGTCGCACCTCGAGTGCTGTGTTCAGTTTTGGGCCCCTCGCTTCAAGAAAGACATTGAGGTGCTCGAGCGAGTCCAGAGAAGGGCAACAAGGCTGGTGAGGGGTCTGGAGTCTTATGAGGAGCGGCTGAGGGAGCTGGGATTGTTCAACCTGGAACAGAGGAGGCTCGGGCGACCTTATCACACTCTGCAGGTCCCTTAAAGGAGGCTGTAGTGCGGTGGGGGTTGGTCTGTTCTCCCATGTGCCTGGTGACAGGACGAGGGGGAATGGGCTAAAGTTGCACCAGGGGAGGTTTAGGTTGGATCTTAGGAAAAATTTCTTTACCGAAAGAGTGGTTAGGCATTGGAATGGGCTGCCCAGGGAAGTGGTTGAGTCACCATCCCTGGAGGTCTTTAAAAGACATTTAGATGTAGAGCTTAGGGATATGGTTTAGTGGAGAACTTGTTAGTGTTAGGTCAGAAGTTGGACTCGGTGATCTTGGAGGTCTCTTCCAAACTGGATGATTCTGTGATTCTCATATCATGAAATGCATCTTTCAGTGTTGCTATAGTAAATACTTTAATCTAATCACCACAAGATCTTTATGAGGAAAAAAAAAAAAAAAAAAAAACAACAACAACAAAAAAACACCGTATTATTAACATAGATTTTTGCAAAAAATCCTTTTTAAAATGAGCAGATTTCCATTGAGAAAAATACGTTTTAAAATGAGCAGATTTCCAATATGTGATATTAAGTATTTTGGCGGGGATAGTTACATTAAGTAAGTCTAAAAAGATAATCAGATCAAATCCACAACAGTGTGGCAGAGACTACGATGGAAGTCAAGACCTGGTTTAGGTTTTTGTGATTTGTTTTATTTTTTTTTAGTATTTAGTGGCCCGTGCTTACCTGTTATGCTCACATTAATTGCGCTTTTCTAATCTTGTCTCCATTCTGTACCTGAAATTCAACTACACAGATGCTGAACTGAGTCTTTATGTGTACAAACAATTTACATGTAACAGTCTTCACTGATTTAAACCAATGATGGGTTTTATTTTCCTCGAACATTATGACATGGAAAGCTTTCTTCTCTAATTGAAGAAGAAAATCAATATGCAGCAGAAACAAAGGTTATGCTAGTAAAGGTTCCTGAGAATTTTTTCTGCATATCATAGAAAAATGTCTAGGTTGTAACTGAATTTTGTTAATTCTTGCCATTGTCTCAGAATCATCCTTGAAATTTTCCCTATGTTTGTTGCTTAGAAGGTTACCTCAGTTTAAAACAAGAGGTTCTATTTCAGTTCAGGAACCTGACTGCAGATCTTCATTGGTATTTAGGTCTTAAGCTGTTTTGGCGTCTCTTTTCCAATTAAATTGGTAGAAGATATCATCTTAAATTATTTTGTGGTTCTCAATCTAAACCTGTTAAGTTAGCAGCAATTGAATAATTGCAGTCTGTAGTGGAGGATAAATTCTGGCGATGCCGTTATTGCAGGATGATTACATGTGTGGCTTTTAGCATTGTGTATGAATTTGCTCAATTTTAGTCATGAGGAAGATGTAAATTTTTAAGATGAGTCCTCATACATGGGTGACAGTAACTTCAGAGTAGAGAGAAAAAAAAAAAAAAAAAAAAAAAAAAAAAAAAAAAAAA
>NC_048897.1:60079566-60089522 GCF_011077185.1 Oxyura jamaicensis | reverse complement strand
AAAAAAAAAAAAAAAAAAAAAAAAAAAAAAAAAAAAAAACATGCACAGGTCAGCCTAGGATTATGCACAAAGTTTGAAGGAAAGGAACAGAGCACTGCAAGTAGCACAATTCATGGAGCAGAATGTTATTTATAGGGAGTTAACTGAGAAAAATGCAGTAAGCTATGATATGGCCTGGTCATGAGGAGTGCAAAATTCTATGTTCACTTTGCACTTGCAGAAATTAATCGCCAACTGGTAATTTCAGTTACGCTATTATTAAGCCTCTGGTGGGGCGTTCAAAGAAGAAAGAGGCAACCCTGAAATGTGATCCCCAGTTATCAAAATGGCTACATCAGCCTATGCAAACTTCAAAAATTCAGAAGGAAATTACTGCAGCCATCAGAATGCTTGAGTATATATGTAGTGACAAGAGCCGTGCTAAAGCCAATTTAAAATCAGTTAAACACAAAAAAGTGGTAATAAGTCTGTTTTTTCTGTTTCCTACCGCTGCATTTCATACTCAAGCATATGTCACCTACAGAACTGGGTGCATGCTTTTATAATAACATTTGTCTTGTTAAACAACGTGTAAAATGCATTGTCTGTTTAAGTAAGGTTTTATAGTTAACCTTGCCATAGAGAAGAAAAACGAAAAACAGAACGCCTTGGAAGATGAGAGATGAATGAACTAAGATATCTGAAGCTACAAACCAGGATCAGTAGAGCATTTTGCATGAAAAGCAATACTTCAGAAATATGAATTCATCTATAATTAATTTTTTGGTAACTATTCTGTTGTTTTATTATTAAAAAAAAAAAAAAAAAAAGTGACAACAGAAAAAGAAGAGTGTTTTGATAAGCTATTTTTTGTCTTTCTTGAAGCTTTGCAGGAACTGAGGAGAACTTAATCCCAAAATGTTTGCCAAACAATTTCACCTGAGCTCAGCTTTCTCAGTTGCTCATCAAATGAGACGTAAGATGTATTTCCCTCTTGTAGGGCAGGGGGCAGCTTTCTGTATGTGTCTCACATAAAAACTACTCAAGACAAGTCTGGGAGACAAGCCTGTTGTCTGTTTTCCTATTCCTAGATATTCCATGTTAGAGGATCAACTGGAATAGCAGGTGCTGTTCTGTGAATTGAAATATAGACCCCAAAATAGCAGTATACCCTGGTCATGTAGAGTAGCAGATTCCTTCCCAGAGCTGTAAGGTTGTATACAAAATTAAGTCCTCAAAATGATGTGGGAGGTAAATTCAGTTTGATTGCCAAAGCCTTGGAAGCAAGGATCCAAGAGTAAGTGTAATGAAACTCATTGTTATTTGGTTATTAGAGGTGACACTGTAGTTTCTATTAGCTTATTTCATAAAATATTTTGTTTTGCTGCCTCTGTGCTTGGATCTTTAACTTAGTTAACTTCTCCTGTGAGTATAATCCACAAACATTTGAGACTGCACTGCATTCGTAAGGATATTTTGCATGGAATATGATTTAAATGGTCATATATATATATACTTCGAGTTCTTTATCATGCTGTTTATATCTATTAAGTGAATTACCATTTTTTTAAGTCAGTTTATGAAAATACTGTGTTTGAACATCTGTCAAGGGATGAGGATTAGCTGAATAGACATAGGATGCCAGCACATTATATTTTGTTATCCTGTATACTGTAATTATCTTGATCCTCAAACAACTCTGCTAAACTTATGAACACTTTTGCAGACTTGTTGTTACTGTAAATTCAAAATTTATTTCATTTGAATCTAAATTAAACTGGTATGTAATGAGGCTTTTTTCCGTCTGTCTTCTCTTTTTTTTTTTTTTTTTTTTTTAACATTTATATCTATAGATGATTGTAAAGCAGTAAAACACACATTCAGATTTTATTTAAAAGACAAACTTGTTAAAATTCATTCAGCTTTGAGAGAGTATAGTAATGTTTTTCTGAGATGAAATTTGTTTGAAGAAATGGATAAACTAAGTAGCCAAACTTGGCAGAAATGTATGCCACAGACAGTAGATGTTCATTGAACTGAGAAATACATCTGAATCGTATTGGCTGGTTTAAGAGAAAGTGAATAATCATGGTACCAGGGAAAATTTAAAAAGAAAGGGATAGAGTCCTTGATCCACACTTGTAAAGGTGTTCTGTGAGTTTCCCTAGGTCTTCTTCGCAGCCACTGATTGACCATTGAGGATGAGTAAAATGTTTCGCTTAGTCAATGGCAACAACATGCACAAGAACAATTATTCATGATATTTTACTGATAGTGAGCAGACAAAAAAGCTGCAGTGTTCTTCAGAAAGATGTTATTCACAAACATGTACCTTTGGAGTAGTTCCATTCCTCGTGTGAGGATAAGAATTTGTCACTAATTGCACTCCACCATGGAAACAGTCCTGGTCCCAAGCTGCTTTGCTTTATTTTAGGAATCATTTTGTTACCACAACACTGTATAAAACAATCAAAGAGATGGAGTGAAAAGGTTTTAAGAGACTGAGAACAGGCCAAAGTCTCCAGGGCAGGCCAAGTCTTCTGGACTGGGGTGTGTGTCTGGAGGAAGACTGTGAAGATAAAGGAAAAGGAGGGAGATTGTCTTGATGTCTGGCCATTGTAGTCACATTTCACAAAAAGGACAATAGAATAGCAATCAACCCCAAGAATGTTTGTGTGGAATGTATAACCCTTTACCGTTGATATTCACCAGAAGAAGGGAACCCATCACTGCTGATGGCAAATTTGTGAAGCTGAGTATGTCAGTCATGTATTTGTGTGAATTTAGACTCAGTATTGCTCATTATATGCTGCTTTACATAAAGTGTTGTCAAAAATGCAATAAATTAATCATACAAAATATAAAGCAAGACTATTTTGATGCCCTCAGTAACAAAAAATAATCCAGCTTCATGCAAGGTCATTACCTTACAATTAGGTAAAAATTACAATTTTCTGATCTGTTGAGCACAAAGATGTATACTGTTACCACATGCATTCAGCAGACCTACTGCTTTGTGCCAAGTCCAGGGGGAAAGCTAAGGCGCAGGGGTTAATGTTGACATAAAGGCCAAATCCTGATTTCTTTGATGTTAAGAGGAAAGTTTTCATTGAGCCTAATGGGACTAAGCTTTAGTGTACATGTTCTCGTTTCTTTCAAGTTACTGTAGTCTTAACATTGCTCATATCTATTAAATAGACCTTACTAGTTCTGTTTTGTTGAATAGAAGAAACATTTATGTTCAAAACAACCTCTTTACTCAAAAGTGTGTACCTGCCACATACTCAGAATTCTGATAGTTAAAGCTGTAGTCTCATGCATGATACCGTGCATATAATTCCTTTTTCTTGAGTCCAACCAAAATTCTCAGTCTGAGAGGAAATTGCAACTGGAATTTATAGATACTGATTTTAAAATCTTTGATATAAGAAATGTTTTGATTATTTACTTCTTAACCTGTAGGAGTCTATAGCCATAACAAGCATAAAATCACAAACATTAAAAAAGAGTATTTATAACATATCCTTTCCATCCCTTCAAGTATTGTTTAAAGACCTAGTTGTTTATGTAAGCAAACAAATAGTTTATCTTCTGTGTTAAAGGATTTTTAAAAAAAAATAATTGTAGTCAGAGGCTATGGTCTACAGCAATTTCTTACCTGAGATACTGGTGATGTAGTCATTAAACACAAGAAGCAGCTTTAATGCAGATACTCTTCATGTGATTGACGATCACTATACTCTGTTATGAGCAATTAGACATATCATTTTCTTAAACATGCAAGATAAAATCTCCTTTAAAATTTCTACGCTGGAGAAGCAGTTAAAAACAAAGCCATTTACAAAAAGTCAAAATGGCTATGTATTGCAACGCAGAGCCCAGAAACAGAAATCTTTTATGTCCTCGTATCTGGCAGAATACACCTCTTACAGAAAAGTACTGACTTGGAAATGAAATAATTTGTCATGTTTTTGAAGAGTAAAAAAAATATTGGACATAATATAGCTTGTAGGTTTGAAGTCTAGGGAGACCCATTGTGCCACAAAATTTAAATTTGCATTTTAAATAATTTCCACCCCCCCCAAAAAAATATAAGAGAAATAAGCTTTCATGATTACAATAGACAGATATGCTAATTGCACTGGTACAATTCAGAAAGCATGAAGTTGGAACACTGACAACCTAAAAATGCGTTTAAAATTGCCGTCTGTTTAACTCTCAGCAAATTTGGTTTTAGTTTCATGGAGTACGTGAAATAAACCTAATATTACATGTATGTGGGGCCAAAGTAACCTCTGCTGTTTGACATTAAGTCCTAGAAAGTAATTCAACTGCTGAAAAGACATGGCTGAGCAGCTGTACAAGCCCTCTCTCTCAGCTGGGGTAGTTTCACATTTGCAATTACATTTTAGAGATCAAATGCATTAAATTCTAAAGAAGCACAGAAAAGGTGACTACTTCAAAGGATTTTTAAATTGAAAAATAAACATAAAACAAAACCCAATAATTTCTACAAATGCTTTAGAACCAGTACAACTAATTATGTATGGGAAAAAAATGCCACCTGCTCAGAGAAAAAAATTAGCTTTTACATTTAAGCTAACACTGCTTAACCATTCGTTATTCTTACCATTCTACTCTATTCAGGTCTAAAAAAGTCCATAATGCATATATATGGTTGCATATATCTGCATAGATTATACACTAAGCATTTTAGTTTATATTTACAATTCAACTTCAGCTTCCCAAAAGTAGGTCTATTTGCATTGCTCCTAATTCTGCAGTAGGTGGCAGTGGGTAGTGAAGAATATACAAGAATATACAGTTTTGATGCCATCATATTTTTAAGGGAAGCTTAAAAAATGGCCAAGTATTTGCTACTTTTGAGTTATGCATATATCAAACAGAAAGGAACTGTCAAATAGAATTTCTAAATTGTCATGCCTAAGCAGAAGCTTTTGCAAAGTGCTATGAAAATAAATTAAACTGATAATCAAGTCAAATGAAGATACAAGTACAGCATACATTTCTGTAACTAAGTATGATGGGGAGTCCACACAAGAAAACTAAACTGAAAGCTTAAACTGAGGAGAAGTTTGGGTTCTGCAGTGTGTCTTTATAAACTAGGAGAATATACTGGACACAGTTTACAAACAAAAGAAGACAACAGACGTTTCCCTTTTACTCATATGTCTTTGTAAATTGTTTGTATTAATTTTCAGTGTTGAGTTCGCTTCTGAAATGGCACTGTCATTGATGAAATGGAAAACAGGGGGATGAGAGAGGGTTTAGCACCATGATGGCAGTGCAGGGTTTCAGTAGGTTGATTGTGGGAGGATAAATAGGAAGGAATACAGCAGAGCTCTGATTTTGCATTCCTTGCACACCTAAAACATGGGAGCTTGAGTGTACAGAGAATATGAAGTTGGATGAAAAAAAAATCTGTCAAAGAAGAACACTCTAAGCCTAGTTTATTATTGATTCTTGTTTCTTGCTTATCTGAAAACCTGGCTTGGCTGATTTCTATCGAAAGTGCTCAATCAGCACTCACGATTATTCGCAAAATTTCACCAGCCCATGCCAGTATTCTGTGAGCTCCACGTACAGAGACTGAGACTCTTAGAAGTGCCAGGCATCCATCAGCTCACATCTCAAATACCTTGAGTTCACCAGCAGTTAGAAGAAGCTCTTGTTTTGTTTTGTTCCTGTTCTAATCTCCGACCTTTCTAAGTGTGGAGCTGGAAGCTAACGAGTGCACACTGTTTTAAAAAAACTGGTCATACATGTTGCTGGACTTGGACTTTGGAACTAACCAAAGTAAAAGTCCCATTAAAACTATACAGCACTTTTTTTTTTAGTTTGATTATGTGGCAAAACTCTCCCCAAAGAATCTGCATAGTTAAGTAGTAAGAAAACATTAAACTAAATAAAATACTTGTACTATTGATGTTAATTCTCTAATCATACCTTTATGATTAGCCAGTGATTAATAGATGTTATCTGTTGTGTGAATGAATAGGTTGTGCTACAAATAGATATCAGCAAATCAGCAGGAACAGGCAAAATGCTGACTCATTTAAAGTCAGCTGGAGTTTTGCCATTGACTCGGTAGTAATGAGATTATTGTAATCTCATAATGGTAGTTATTCATCAGCTAGCTATCTGTACAATTAAAAATAAGAGGAACATTTTGATAAAACCAATAATAATGTGTTGTTTAGAATAATTATTTATTTATTTATTTTTAATGTGGAAAATATGCCAGAAATTGAGAAATAAAGGTCACCTCCTGCAAGCAATAGGCATCCTTTATTTTGTATTCTGGTTAAGGAAAGACTCCAAGTTAGACCCCCAAAGTAACAGTACTTTCATTAAAAAATGCCCATTTTTCATTTAAAATAAAAGGAAATAATTGACAGTATTGAACTGTGGTGTAATACTTTCTTGATTTACTTTTGCATTAATCTAGTTTTATGCTGATAAACTGAATGCTCTCAATGAAATTATGCTAATATAAGGTTGAAATTATGCATTAATATCTGTATGTGTGCGTGTGCATGTCCTATTCCTTGATACCTTTGAATGTTAAGATGCAACAAACACTGCATTGGCCTCTTGCAAACTGAATAGTAAACATTTCTGTGATAAATCGCCACTCATGCTGAACAATAGTTCCCGAGACATGTCAAAGTTCTCTATAAAAAGTATCCAAATTTTCCATTTTCGATGTTGTTACTTATGACTTTTCTTATACTTTTAAAACGTTGAATTCTTGTTGCCTGATTAAACTTCTTTTTTTGTTTGTTTGTTTGCTATAAGTAAAAGGTTACCTATCAGTGATGCATATTTAGTTTCTATTCATATGATTTACCATCAACGTTTCTGCATTACAAATCCTTAAATGACTGCTCTTGCTCTGAGTAATTTTAGCAATTTTTAAAATCTGGAAGTTACTATTTTTAAGCATCCAAGAGTTCCTCATTTTTTCATAGAAAATGTCACACATGTCTCCAAATTATTATAACTTTCTTAGGGGGGGAAATAAAAATCATTGTATAGCATTCAGTGTTAGCTACAAATTTTGTCACTCAGAAGTAGCTCTTAACTTTAAAATAAACGTTAACTGAACCATTGTTCCCTATGTGTTAAGCATTGTGGGTTTGTTTGTTTGCTTGTTTTTGTTTCTATGTTGGTGCTTTTTTCTCAGATTGATCACTGTGTAAAATTTTCAAAAAATCACAGTTCAAAAAATCCACTCTTTCTGCGGTGATTAGGAAGAGTTTTGAAAATACTGTGGTGATGAATTGGGCTGCAAGTCAAAGAACTGAGTATAATATTGAGATATGTAAAAATACAAGTACTGGAGAAGACAAAAGTTGATGCTCTTTAACCCAATGTAGTTTAGTTCTTTCAAGAAAAAAATATCATAATTGATTATAAATGTTTCTAATAGATTAATGTAAATAAATTAAACTAGGGAAAGTAACTTTGGTTCTATTGCTAACCCGCCACCATCTTTCTGCTTGTACAGATGACTGCAGATAAAAGCTCTTCAAGACACATGAATTCTGCTTGCAGTGTCAACGAACATTAACAGAACATCTGCTCCAGACTCAACTTGAAGACAAGGTAAACTTAATTTGCCCACGCACAAACAAGCAGAATGAGTTAAAGTCTGAGAATATCCCAGAAATGGTAAGGGAGTGCCTAGAAGCTAAAAATTATGAATTGGCCTCATGCATGTCACAAATGTTTTGCACCTTTTATGTTTTGAAACTCTTCTGCTCTGAGGTGTAGAAATCTCTGTGGAATTTTCAGTACCCAAATCCCTTTCTCAGTGCCTCTCTGCTGCGCTTTCTTGGTCTGCCAGAGATAAGACACCATGTGTCAGGTTCCCC
Source organism: Oxyura jamaicensis (assembly GCF_011077185.1). Taxonomy (NCBI): domain Eukaryota; kingdom Metazoa; phylum Chordata; class Aves; order Anseriformes; family Anatidae; genus Oxyura; species Oxyura jamaicensis. Next base: position 60,081,645 of record NC_048897.1, on the reverse strand, counting down.
AGTGAGATAAAACGCAACCAGAGCCAAATTTGGCCTAATCTCTGTCTCCATGAAATGGTCGTTACCGTGTCTTACAGTGGTGAAATATTTGAGTAGCCATCACCAGTTTAGCAGATCCTGAATGATAGTTATCCAGACTGACAGCATGGTATTGACAGAGATGTGCTCTGACTGAATTCTTTGTCAAGGACACAGAAATATGCAGATGAAAATATCTAGGAAAATTAATAATGATGAGAACAGCTTCCTTTTTGCAAACCCACAATAAGCTCAGAGCTGGGAACGATGAATGACAGAAAATGTGAGTAGGAGGTGGCATGTTCTTGTACAGAAAGTTCTCCAGCATACTTCCCCACCTCCCTACGCAATCTCAGTTTTTAAATGTGTATGAGAATACATGGCTACTTGTCTGGTAGTGGAAAGACAGCTGTGGCTCAATATTAGCGCCGTTTTTCCTTTTCTCCTAAAAGTTCACAAAGGATAAAATTGGAATGTAATCTTTTTTTTTTTTTCCTTTCTTTTTCTTTTTTTTTTTTTTCCTTTTTTTTAATGACTCAAACTATCATGAAGATGGAATTAATGAGGACTCACTGTTTTGACTTAATGTGAACAGTTGCATAAGTTTGTGAACACTTAACAGAGGTATAAGGATGCTGTTCCCTCTGAAAAACACATAATAAAAATACAAAGCTTGGGAAAAAATACTGTTAAGAGATGAAGCTGACTTTTCTTAATGCAATTATTTTCTCTATGCATTGTTTTTGTTTTGTACACTTGTGTTCTACTGCTACCCTCCCTGCATCTAAAATATTTGGAGAATCATTTTAAAAAATAATTTTCCTGAAAATCACAACTCTCCACATTTGCCTTCCTAGCTACAATCATGTCACTGGCATGTTCATTCCTAACACTAATGTGGTTAATGAGTGATTGTTGCTCATCTCCTCACTTTCCATTTGTAATTTTCCCTCACCCCAGTCCTAGTATGCACATTTGATGTTTAAATGTGTTAAAAAAAAAAGAACCGTAATGTTCAAAGGAGAGAGATTGATGAAAAATACACTGTTACATAGATAAAACATCCAACTAGATGGAAAACAGTGCTAACATACATGACGAAAATTCATCTCTGGCTAGTGAAAATTTTTTATTTCTTTGTAAAATCAAAGACCTGCATGGCATTTTCAAGGTCTTGTGATGTTTGTAAATTGCTCTGAAATGAAGTGAAATCTCACTTTAGTCAGGTGTTTAGTCCAATACTTAAACCACCTAGGAAACAAGCTGCCCAATTCAGCGCAGTTAAGAACAGATTGAACTAGCCTAATAAAATAATAAAGATTTAGGTACAGTGCTGAGGCTCACTTTGTCTCGCTGTGTTATTGGTTCGAAACAAAGCTGTACATTGATTTCTTAGTAACAAGACAGGGATCTACGGCTTATTCTTTTTTCTTTTTTTTTTTTCTTAGCTTCCAGTTTTCTTCCGGTATGATTTTATGAAGGGTTATATATCAGCCAATTCTAACCTCTTAACTTGCTTTTAATAGCTGCCAAAGGTAGCATGTCTCTTCCACTACTTGTCACTTCATGTTGCCACTTACTTTCCCTGCCAGTTTCCAGCTCACATGATGGTAAAGAGGGGAATTTTCTGCAGTTGCTTGTTATTACATTTCTTTTTTCCTAAGTTTATCACTCATTGCTTCTTAAGCAGTTTTGCTTTAGAACAGAGCTATTTTTAATCGTTGAAAAAATATTCACTCAGTAAACACTTTGACCAGGAATCCATAAACCATTTTGGTTCTGTATTCTAATTCAGGAGATGATCTGTCAGAATAAATTGAGAATGCCTTAATGTAATCAAGTCCAGTTCATTAGGCAAACATTTAAATTATTAATTTAAATACTGGGTAGTTCAACAGCATTTATGACAGTAACAAATACCAACGTATTTTAATTTTTAAATTCCTCCTATGTACAGAAGTGGATATGCTGCTATAGCTACTGCTGCCAGACATAACTGGTTTTCACCTTGCTCATGTTTTATCTTTTTGGAGTCTGTCAAAGTATTCTGCTCAAAAAAGT
>NC_048897.1:59960318-60079466 GCF_011077185.1 Oxyura jamaicensis | reverse complement strand
CCCCCCCCCCCCCCCCCCCCTTTTTTTTCTTTTTTAATTGTGGCTTTTTAAGCACAGAACACTTCAAATTAATTAAGTATAGGGTGTCATTTTCATTCTTGTAAATCTTTTTTGGATTAGGTAGAGTTGAATCAGGAAGTTTAGTTTCACACCATTTCATCACATTACAGAACATTGTAAATTAATGTACGATTATTTAGCATAAATCTAGTGCTTTAGTATTTTAGCCATTCCCACTGTTTTAGTGTTGAGGAAAAAAAAAAAAAATGAACTAATTCTGCTCCCCTTGCAATTGCCTTCTACCACTGTAATCTAGGACATAAGGATTCCCTGAAAATGAAATAAAGAGGAAGGGGATAAAAGATGAGGACAGTTGGCTAAGGTGTCAGGAAAAGCAACAAAGTGAATAAGAATGGCTTTGGGTTGAGGAAATAGCATGTCTTGGAAAAGCTGTACTCACTGAACCCATTTCAGTTGCTCTAAATGCACTGGGAAGTGTCTTTCAGCTGAAACACAGCCATCTAGTTGCAGGAAGTCATAAAAAGCTTGAAACGTGTAAGGGGGAGCTATGAACAATGCTTCCACCTCTATGATTGAAGAAAGATCTTCTTGCCAGTAGCTCCTTGTGGAAAATGCTGGTGTAAATTAAGCATGGTAAAAATGTCAGACCAGATGAGTTCTACTCATTTTGATCATGTGCAAATCATGAAGCATTCATCCAATTACTCAAATATTCATGTAATGACTTGGAAAATTGCCAAACAATTTCAGCTGTTTTCTTCTTGTGTCTGAACCTAACCGTTTGGACTTCCTACAGTGGCCATAATATTGTGCATATGTCACCTGATTTTCCAGAGGTAGAGAACCAAGGGCAGCCCTGTCAAAATACTTCCGAATTCTGTTGATGAACAGTTCGAGGCATTCTGAATTTACGTGAAAGACAGCCTTTAGGTTAACGATAGGATAGATCATTAGTGAAATCCACGTGTCATTTGTAACTGTAGGGCCAAAATGTTCCAAAATACAGCAGTTGAACTTTCAGGCGTGGTTCAGCCTTACTCTTTCTTTCCTTTTTCTATAAAGATATGCTGACATTTTACGTTGCAATACGATACATTAGTGCCCCACAGTTGGCATCAAATGAGTGAGTGTTATATCAGACACGTTTTAGGTTCAGTAGCATAGAGCTCTCCATATTTTTATTCTTATACGGCCAGAGATGTTGCAACTAAATGTGTCAAGTAAATATTACCTAAGATGTGGTGGTTGCTAATTCCTGCTGAGTTGCCCACCTTGGCAACTTCAGCAACGTCCCTTTGCACACTAGGTTTGCGTGCAGTCCAAGCAATCACAGTGCTGCCTTAAACATAACTGTGTGGGAGTGAAAGTAGGTTCTGCGGGGCTTTTGCCTGTGAAAACACTGTACAAACAGTAAAGGAGTGACTAGTGTCTTTGCCCTGTATTCCAGGGGCATGGCATCTTCACAAGCTGAGAGGCTTGCTGCTGTAATTTCTGGAGTATGCTTGCTGATGGGCCTAGAGGACCAGCTGTAAAGCTATAGTTTTGCCATATGTCACCTTTGCTGCGGGAATTGTAATGCACAGTTTGTTTGTTATTCGGCATTTTTGATTGCAAGAGCTTAACTTTGCTTTCAGTAATATTTCTTTACAAATTTCACTTAACGTTGAAATATGTTTGCATTGTATGTCCAGTCTAGTCTTCAATTTACTAAATTGAAATGCTCTTAAGGTTTTTTCCATCTGTTTTTTATTTTTTCAATTATTATAGCATTGCCAAGTATGGCACAGAGTATTGTTGGCATCATTAATTATTCAGTGTGGTTTGTTTTTTTTCTCTCAGTGTTCAAGTTCACTTGAATATTAAAAATATTTGTTTAGTAATGAGTAAGTCTTTGCAGCCTTTGAAGTTTTTTAAGCTGTAGCTTGCATAGGTTACATTTAGAGAAATGTTTTGTTACAAGTGCCATCTAAAGCAGGGCATTTTCTGTCATTATTTTCTGTGTTGCTGGAAGGAAAATGACTGTCTGAAAAGAGTAAGCTTTACTTAATACACATTATGCACAGAATTAACAAAAAGAACATTCAAGCTTAATGTTGCCTTTTGAGCTGGGCAGGGATCAGTGAGCAGTACTCAGACGCAAGAGGCAGATTTAAAAAATCCTTCTAAACAGAAAGTGTACTGCATCAGAGAAGGCACAGAAACCGACATTGGTTTCACACATAGAGCAGAAAATATAGGAAGAAGACACAGAAATGTGTGGGCAGCATCTCTAGAAAAGTGAAATGAACTGGGCAGAAGTAGTTAGCACCAGCTCAGCATACAGCCGACATGTAGGGACTCCAGGTCCCGTGCTTCTTGTGTGAGACTCTCTCACTCGTCCTCTGGCTTGCACTCCTCCTCATGGCACCAATCTCATGTACACTGCCTGAAAACTTGGTGATTTCAGTGTGTCTGCAGAATCCATTTGTCAGTGCCAGTTGAGAGCACGTTACACGTATCATCCAGCAAGACAATGGGTATCAGTGCTCTGCTGCTGTGGGGGATGCTTCTCCTAGGAAGATGCACACAGAACAAAGCCTGGCAAGAAAGTTTGTTCCTCAGTAGCCTTACACTCTGTGTCCTCTCCTGTCACTTGATCTAGCTCACGTGTACACACACACGTGTGCATACACACACACAAGCACCCTTGACCGTGTTGCTTAACACATGTAATGCACACCCATTATGTGAGCCGCCAAACATGCTACTTTTGCCTTTCCTCACATGTCCTAGCATGTACAGTTCTGTGCCAGTACTTTCAACAGTTGAGAAGCTTGGCTATGGGGAAATACATATATATGCAATAGTGTGTGACTTGTGATTAACTAATGTTATGAGTCACTCTGAGGTTCAAAGACAAATGAATCATTTCATTCTCAGTTTGAAGTTACGTACAAACACAAAACACATATATGGAATTGAGTGGGGATTTTATAATGTTTTTCAATTAACAGATTTAGATGATTCTGGTATTGGAAATGGAGTATAAAAGCACTGCAAAAGACTTCTTACACTACGTGGTTTTATTCAGCCTTATATTACCGGTAAAATAATGTCATGCTTTATATGCATACTTAATACTTTTTACACCTAGATGGGATTTCTGCCAAAGAATTATAAGCAATTTATAAGTAAAAGCACTGGTGCATCTGAACTTGGACTAAATTTTATCAAAGTGATGTTGAGCATGGATTTTTATTTACAGGGACCGAGCTTGTCCAGCTTAGTTAGCTAAAGTTTCTAAACATCCGTCAGTAAAACAGGCTGTAACAACTGGGGAACATTCAGGACAGCACTTGAAGATCGTGGTGGTGACTGCTGAGTACCCTTCAGAACTGAGCTATCCTTATGGATATGTGAAAATACACATTTTGAAATGCGTTCAGTAATTTTGCCCAAGCTTCCAATTGTGACATTCTGACAAAGTCTGCGGTATTTTTAAATTTGATTGAGCTTAGTAGCCACATAAAGGTTCCAGTAATCCTGTACCAGCTTGAAACATGGGAAACAAATTTTCTTTTATCACTCTTTGCTCTGTATGGTAAGAGCAGTCCATGGGAATCATAGCTACATCTGAGTCATTTTCATTCTCTCTCGTCTTTCCTGAAATTTTAGCATATAATGTGGAGAAGGCAATGGAAACTTTATTTCCTACCTTTCCCCCGTTAGTCCCATCTCCTATTCCCTTTTGACAATGGTGCCATTTGACCTCCTGATGTAATATTCAGGCTTCCCTTCAAAAATGGTGCCAAGGAGAGTGGAAACTCAAGACAAAGTTAATGAGGTGTTAGCATCTTCCCCTGGACATTTCATACCTCTGAACGAAAAGAAAACATTTGACTCCATAACTCATCAACTGTTAAATCTCATTGACACTGAACAGCAAATAGTTTAAGACGTTGTGAACAACCCACAGTTCAGAAGTTATTTCTGTGTTTATGGTGTGTGTGTGTACACCTCTATATCTGAGTGGAAAAGCACACAAAAAATATGATAAAACTAGCTCATGAGAAGAAACACCATTTTTATTTTTTTTCCTGCCTATTTTAAACAATTTGTTGGGGAAGATTTCCCAAAACTACCAAGGGAAGTAAAGAGCATTAATTGTATTAGAATTTTGGTATTCATAAATTCCATTGCTGTTTGAAAAACCTAGCATTTATTAATGTTTTTGGTTCAAATTTTTAAGATAAAAATAACATAAGTTTTTTGTTGTTGTTGTTCTCATATTAATACAGTTCCAGTAGATATTTTGACAGTGACAGGACTTAGGATTTCAGTGGTGAGATATAACTGTCTGAGTATTCCAGTCTAAACGTACGCTTCCCTTGCAGAATGCCCAGACCACATGACAGGAGAAGCTCATTATCACAGTCACTTTATCTCAGAGCATCCCTCAAATATTAAACAGTCCACATAAGAACTGTATAAACAAGTTGTTGTTATGTGTTATCGAGTGGCTCGTAGATGAGGAAATGTAGGCATGGGGGTTAAATTGCTTTGCCATGTTTACACAGCAAGTCAGCGTCAGTCTCAGGAACAGAATTGACATCATTGGTCTTAAACACGTTGCCTACTACTGTTTTTTTTTTTAAAAAAAAAGGCCGGTGTTTCTTAAAGGACTACTGTGCATATTATTATTGCATTATATCACTTCAGTCCTAAGTGTGTCCAATGTATTGAATAATGAAATAAATTAGGGCCTGTAAAGGATGATTGAACCACAAAACGTCCCCTGGGGTGAGCTTATGTTTAATAGGGTGTATTTTCTCAAAAAAAAAAAAAAAGGAAAGAAAGAAAGAGAGAAGAAAAGAAAAAGGACCTCCTTTTTATTTTTATTTATTTTTTAATAATTTTCTGCAAAAGAGCCAAGATTTTTTTTTTTTTTTTGGTTTTCCTTTGCCAGTATTTTTCTTGTGTGGTTGACAAGCCCTCAGTTTTGCTCAGGGGAAAAGCCTCATGCTGAGAAGTAAGGGATCCCAGTTGTACACTTAATCAAAGTGGCATGCTCCACACTTTGTTTCTGAGTAATTTCCGTAGCTAACTCATGTGATCTGTATGTTTCGCTTGCATGAATCAAGTCCAAAGTTTGAAACTGACTCAGTTGTTTCTCATGCTGACAGGCAAAGGAAAAGGTTTTGGGGGGAGGCAGGGGGATGGGGTTCAACTCAATTCAAACTGCTGAAAGGAAATGAAAAGGATGATTTGAAAACCACGACTAAGATGAAAGATTAGAGATACTGAACAATAACTGTCCACAGTAAATTGTTGATTGGGGTATCTGTATTAGGTGATGTTTGTAGTCTCTACATGTAGGATGATGGAAAACACAGATTATGGCAGTGAAAGTAGAACAATAGAGTCTGATTCTTTGTTTCCACTTTTCAAAGGCTTTTTCCCCTTTCTTCCTCTTTTTTTTTTTTTTTTTTTTTTTTGATAAGGCCCAGGAAATTGTTAGCGACATGCTGGTGGGAACCTATGGAAAAGAATACACACTGTATCAATGGTGTGGTTCTTATCCCAAGAGCTGTGTTGGTGGGTGTGGGAATAGCGTGCTTTCAATGTGAGCTGTTGCAATGAGATAGCATTGAGAAACCGGAGCAGAGAACAGCACAGATTTAGTCTAGGGAACTAAGGGCTTTATCCAGCAGTAATGTGTGTAAGGACAGACAATGTAGCACTATATTTGGTTTAACGACAAAGAACAGTAAAAGGATTTGATAGTAAGGGACTGGCAGAAAAGATGAATGCATCTGCACCGTGCAATAAACATTTTTAAAAGGTATTTAAGTGATATACTCATGACTTAAAAAGACAGTATTTAAAGTTACGTATAATAGACCCGATTCTTTCAGAGTAGTGTCATTTAACAGTGAAGGCTTTAAAGTAAAGGACTCAGGAGGCAGCTAGTGCTTTGTTGCAGTATGGGAATAAGATGCAAGCACAGGCACATGTGGAAAAGCAGGACTGATAGATCTTTTGACAAAGGTTAGTTTTCTTTACTGCATTTACGGCCAACATCACTGGGAAATCATGCCCAAAATATTCATCTCTGTCTCCCATTCAATATATGCCTATTTTGTTTTGATATTTAAATGGAAACAAGTTTGGCTGCAACTTCAGCAAGATACTACATGCTCATTGGAGCTACTTGGGCTTAACATAAGCAAATAGTTATTTGTGAAGCCAATATGTAATCGGGGTAAATATTGCTACAGAGGATGCATGCTGGGTGTCCTTGAAAAGGAAACGGTATTTCCCTTGTCTGCATGGCAGTTGTCATGACCAATACAAGTTAAAATAAGCTTTGTAAATTCTTGATATGTCACTACTGACATATTTGGCCAAATGTGAGTGATCAAATGATCCTGTGTATCACTGGCTGTTCTGCTGCAGGAAAGATTACAGGATAGGAAAATCAGTGTGGATCGGTCTTTTCCTTTATGTCTGAAGACATGTCCTCTTTTCTAGCACAAGAAAATATTGTTCTGGTAAGACAGGTAAACATTATTACGAATATGGGCAGCTTTTCCCTATTCGATAGACATAGGGAGAAACTCTGAGGATCAGAGCAAAGGCATCTCTTAACTAAAAAAAAAGATCATACAAATGGATGTTTAGGTTAAAAGTATGTAGATCTTAGTGGCATGATTGGTGAAAATTTATATTGAACTGAAAAAAAAATAATGTAGCTGACCTCCTCTGCTGTGTGTGGACCTCTCTAAACTTAAAGCCCCAGATTCTGTTTCATGGTTTTGTGACTTGCATGACTTCCATTAGGGAGTAAGCAGAAGCATCTAAATCCATTGAAATACTTTTAAATGGAAAGATGCCCTCAGGAATCCCTCCTGTTGTGTAAGAAAGTACAATTATGTGGTTAACATTTTGAAAAGTAAGTGAATGGCCACCACTCTGTCTATACTTTTAGATTAATATTGTATAAAATGCTAGCTGCATTGTCAATCACTAGAACAGTGCATTTTTCACTCTTGATGTTGCAGAATAATACGGCATCTTTCTTACCCCCAAAACAGCCTACAGAGGTCTTCAGATAGCCTGCTAGGTACTTCAATATTATATCATTTGCCAGGTAAAATTCCTAAAAACAAAAAAGAAAAAGTTTCTGTATGTTCATTCCAAGTTTTAAAAAAAAAAAACAAACAAAGATCAAAACAATAAAAAAGGCAAATGAATCTAATAAAAATATTTTTGCATACATATGCACAGCAGAAGTGAAATGAGAAAATTAAGTTTTTAATAGTTGTGCATGCATCTTTAAGATGCATCTTACAGAGGTATTCTGTTAACTCAGTGAATAGACAGACTACATGAGGTACATCTGTAATCCATAGTTTCTTGTTGGACATTGCTTGTCTGCAGGCAGCAGAAAGGCTAAATAAAATTAATGAGGGAAAATGTGTTTTTTTGGGTTGGGGTGAGTAGAGACTTCTTGGCAATATATTTTCATTTATTTCACTGTAATATATTTTTTAACTGCATACACTTCAAAGATAATGCAGAATTGGAATTAGGAATATTGCTGCTTTGTAGTGAACATATTGCAAGATTCTTAAATAATTAAATTATGTGAGTTCTTAAAATGGAGTGTAATTAGTCATTAATGAGCAAAATCTATTGCTGAGCAGAGTTGATATACTCCATGCAGGCTATCCTTAAGTTTTACAGGATTTGTTTTAATTCTAAAGGTGCATATATGGTAAAAATCAACTACTATACAACTATTACCTTGTACAATAGTCACTAAATTATCTAGTAAGTTACATAAGGTATTAAGCATTTAATTTTAGTACGATAAATTATAGATTTGTCAATGACTCAGTTTTCTGCTTCTATTTAATGAGAAACTTGGTTTAGAAGCATGGGTAAATAAAGGTTTGATACTAACAAGGATTAATAAGTTTTAAAATGATAGGCCAGGCATACAAAGATGGCAGTTTTTCATTCATAAACACAAAGTTTAAATTCACAGTACACAAGATCTACATGAAAGGCATTGTCATATAATGGCCACTGAATATACAAACACGTTATACTGCATCTTTTTCTTAGTGGGATAACTCGGAGGTGTTAGTATTAGCAACTAAAAGCTTACCTTTTAAAGTGTATAAACATAAAAGATAAGGAATTAATGGAACATGATGTCCTAGTAGGAGCTCCAGGCAGATGCACATTAAAGATACTGGGAAGAAACATATATTTCTGCACATGGGTTACACTACCTAATACTGAACTAAGCAGATGTCTTGTTGAAATCAATGAACAACACCCACCCTTAAGAAACCTTTAGGGTTATGTACATTGCGAGATGAAGCCAAGCAATAATGGAAGGGTCTTTGGATTGTTTGTTTAAAACAATTCTTAATAAGCAGTAGCAAAATGGGAATGGATTCGTAGACTGCTTCATTAGAAAAACATGTTTTCCTCATGTTGGCACTTCAGTGGAAATACAGTTAATATTGGTTATGTAAATGCCATGTGTTTAAAACTGTGGTTAACATGAATAAATTGTAGTAGTTTGCTCCACAAGTTGGTCATTAAAGGCTCTATGATGAGTGCTCCCTTCAGTGATCTAATTAAGGATATTCCAAAGATATAGAGCTTTTTAGACTAGTGCCCTGTTTTACTACTTTTTACCTCATTTTCTTTCTTGTCAGTGGGTCAAATTATTGTTCTAGTGAAGTCTGCTGAATCTTTGTTTTACTCAGGTAGACAAACTAGTTACAGAAGTGAAATGCTCATCTTCAGACTGTATCATTGAATCTGTGCAAGAACTTCCTGACCCTTTAGTGAAATACACTATATGTACTACAAGCATACAAAGACTTCACACTCAGATGACTTGATGTAAACATATGCTCTCCATATAGTATCTTTGGTCATGACTAAATCTCAGTGATCATAGAATCATGGAATGGTTTGAGTTGGAAGAGGCCTTAAAGATCATCTAGTTCCAACCCCCTGCCACGGGCAGGGACACCTCCCACCAGACCAGGTGCTCAAAGCCCCATCCAGCCTGGCCTTGAACACCTCCAGGGATGGGGCATCCACAGCTTCTCTGGGCAGCCTGTTCCAGGGCCTCACCACCCTCAGAGTAAAGAATTTCTTTAAAGAATTCTTAAAGAATGTCTGATCTAAATCTACCTTTTTTAGTTTAAAACAGTTACCCTTTGTCCTGTTACTACACTCCCTGATAAAGAGTCCCTCTTCATCTTTCCTGTAGGGCCCCTTAAAGTACTGGAAGGCTGTTATAAGATTTCCCAGAGCTTTCTCTTCTCTGAACAACCCCACCTCTCTCAGCCTTCCTTCACTAGGGAGCTGCTCCAGCCCACTGGTTATCATCAGAGCTCTCCTCTGGACTCACTCCAACAGGTCTGTGTGATCGTCAAAGTGAGTTCTGATTTGTGAGTACAGCGTAGTCCTCAGTGTGTATTGTGCTTCCCAAGTTTCATAAGGTCCATAATCTTCATGCAGAAACATTCCTGCTGAAGAGGGGATAATACAGTCGCCTCGTACTAGGAGACCACTGGTATTTGATTAGGATGTGCTGGTAGGTCTGTCCTTGCCCTAAGATGTTGGGATTTGATGTGAGGGATGAAAGTATGTGGTGGCTGCGTATTTGCTGAATACATTTCTCCTGTATTCAGTGGAGATAAAACTGCTGTACTGCTAGTTTTGCTTGTATTCTATTGTTGCTTCAAATACTGTCAAACTCACACAGAATAAGAAATGTAATTATTTTCAATATTTGGTTGTGAATAATTATTGTTAATTAATCAATTAACAGTTTTAAGGCTTTTCCAGAGGCTCCTATGAAAGATGCTATAAAAGTGCAAAGTATATCATTCAAGTATATAGTAATGATTGTATCTAAATTGTACCTAGATTGTATCTAAAGCAAAAAACTTCAAACTCTTAAAAAGTGGTAGATGAGCTTTTTTCTTGGCAGTGTTTGCAAAACACACACTGTAAAATGACTTGTTTTAAAATTTATGTTAAACTGGTAGCAAAAATACATATGGTTACTTTCACTGCTGAAGATGTGGTGCTGTGTGTTGATCATCCTTTAGTGCATTTTGAATGATAGTTAGTCTGTGGGGACCAGTGAAGACCTCCAATTAATTATTACTGGAGAACATGAAATCATAAACAAAATTCCTTGTAATAAATTTTTAAAATGAGATTGCATGTTTTATTTACGGTACTGATCCATTTTGGGGCTTTAAATCTATGAACAAAAACAAACATGCTTTTTATCAAACTGAAATAAAAAATATCAATAGTATTTCTTTCTTATCAAAGTAGGACACAATATATGAACTGGACTTCTAAATAACTACAGGGAAAAAAGCAAGGGAAGAGGAAGTAATTTACTTTTCTCTAGTTCATAGAACATGATTGAGAATATATATAAACAATACATAAAACAGTAAATGCTTCCAAGCATAGAGATGATTATTAGTCATTAAGGTAGCTGATAAGATGGATTAACTTTATAGGAAGTGTTTAATAAAAGCAGAACTATTAACTAAGAACTATCATAATTACCACATATATTTACAGCAGAAATTGGTTTTGTTTGTGACAGAGGAGCAGCAATACTGAGGATCTGCAGTAGTTTCAGATAAGTTTGGAACCAAAATCCTGCAAGATATACAGCTAAAGATGCTTGTTGTCCCATAGGGATCATAGAAAGAATTTCCTTCATCAGAAAATTATTTGGGTTCTTTACATAATGCCATCAGTTTTTGTTATAGACAGACAGACAGCTATGTCCATGACCTATGTTGGTAATTGTAGGTAATTATAAAGTTGCTAGCATAGTGTCAGGGCGATGCTGTGTCTCAGCATTTTATATCTCTGCCTTTTATATCCTTGTGATACCATTCAATGTAGTTTATAAAATCCCTTTCTTCCTCATCAGAAAAGACGTCATTAAGTCACTTGCCTACGTCACCCTAACTTTCTTCTGGGTGCCTTACAATCCTCATGGAGCTGTGTCTACCAGTCTTTTAGTCTTTTAGTTCCTGGATCATAAATTGGAAGTTAGGTACAACACAGAAGTTAAGTCTTCTTGGCTCTTTCTGCTGGTGGGAGAAGCATTGCTGCAACCTTTACTGAGGAATTGTTACTGACTGCTGTGAAACTCTCCTTTCTCCACCAGATCATAATTTGCTTTTTGTTGCAGTTGGCTACAGACAACCTTATTGTTATAAGGCTGCAGAACATTTGACAGTTGTCAACTCAGTCATCCTTTTTTGTATTTGCTGAAGAAACAGGCATGTTTCTGATGTTGGGAGGTGTTGTTCAGCTTGGGCCACTGTTCCAGCTCACTGGAATTCTAATGTATGTGTCACTATCATTTTTTCCAAGGTCCTATAAAGGTGTTGGAGAAGCACAGTAAAGGTATTAATACAGAATCTGCAGAGGGGCTGCCAACAAGCCCAGTTTATCAACATTCATACCTTTAATACAGAGAAATTCCTATGTCCCCCTAGGTTTTCAGAAAACCTATAAATAATAATTAAAAAAAAAAAAAAAACAGTCACAACGCTCTCATCTCTGGGCCCGAAAAGTGGCATCTTTCATGTACTCACTCTCAGTTTATTATGTTTTTCTATTGTTGTTGTTGGTTTTTTGTTGTTTTGTTAACAAAAGGACTTATAATGTGACTACTGAAGAAGTAAAAATGTACATATACAGAGGTAAAAATGCCCATTCAGTATGGAAAGAAGGATGGAGAACTTGATTAACTCCTAATACAACCAGGGACAACATAACATGGAAAAGTAGATTACACTTATGTAGTAATAAGTAAATATTAATGATCGGAATAAGAAAAAACTTACTGACTTGAACGTTTCCATACAGAACGATGTGGTCTTATCAGTCCCTGTTTAAGAACAGGGTTACCAGTCACCATTTGTGTGATGGCATATGGAAGATTTTCCAAGATCTTGGGCAACATGAGATTTTTCCTGGAAGAAATTCCATTTTGAATCAAGGCTAGGAGGATTCCATGAATGGAATGGAATACTGGAAAGAGTTGAAGAACTGCCTCCTTTGAAGAGATAGTGAGCTCAAGCCTGAATATCATAATTAGGATCATCTCACATAAACTTAGTTAGGTTTAAGTTATTTCTTTAGGTTATTTTGTTTAGATTATTTGTCTAACATAACAAATAAAATGAAATAGTATGTCTAACATAAACTATTACTCTGAGCCATTTTACAGCTGAGAGAGGGGAAATAGGCACCTACAGACAGGAAATACTCCCAGTTGCATCAAACAGCTACTTTAGGGATAAATCAACATCTGGGCAAATCTAGACAACTGAATTAGAAAACTAGTATTTTGATGTCTGAAGATATTTAAGATACTTATCAAATTTGTATAAACTCACATAATTATATGAAAGTAGCAAAGGTTTTGGAATCTGAATTCTCGAGTGCATGATTTTAAGGAAGATGTCTGGAAAATAACTGTGATAGGGCTAAAAGGGTTTATTAATGTAAACTTCTCTTGCTGAACAATATACTCATCTCATACTGCAACAGTGTTTCAATCAAATCTAGAAATTGGAAGTCTGTAGAAAAAAATTCCAAAGATTTGATAAGTAATACCATTCTTGGGGGATACAAAATATTTTGTTATGAACTTTCTACTTTTTTCTTGTTTGTTTTTGCATGTTTGTTTTGCAATACATACCATCTCTTTCCTTTCCCTTTCCAGTATTTAGAAACAATTCTCCTCACATTTCTTGTGCTCTCTGTTATCATCTAAGGACCACTATTGTCGTTTCTAAGATGTTCCTCCCTTTGCTCAGGCAAACTCTGATGGACATATCTGAGTTTTTAAGAAGTAGTTTAGATCAGGCTGGGGGAGTTGTGCTTAATAGTAACTTCTGAGGAGATGGGTACATAGCATCTGCAAGGAACCCCAGAATCAGTGGTAGCCATGAAATGGACTGGCCACCCCACTAGTCAGCCCCTCAGAACTTTTCAATGTCACAGTACAGTGGACAGCTGGAATCATTATTTTTGGTTATACTTCGGATGGAGACAAATGCCTATTCTTCACACTCTTATTAAACCTATTGTTACTTAAGTATGTTCTGTCCGCCTCACCTTCCCACCCCCAAAATTCCATTCAATACTAACCCTCTAGAGGTGGGTTAGTGACTAGTGACAGTGAAGATGCAATTAAGTACCAAATTAATGAGTTCTGAAAAATGACACTGTAAGAAATCCACTTTGTCTTTATAATTTAAGTTTCTGGTATGTTTCTAAAATTTATTTTCAAACTGTTTAATGCTAAAAAAAAACTATTTTAAAACTATTTTAAAAGGAATGTTTTCAGTCATTTCTTTGGATGATGGCAGAAAGATGAAAAGAATATTCCATTATGGTAAACACTTGTTTTATAAAAGTAAACAAATAGAATATCCCTGGAGTAATTAGCCATCAGTATTTGAAGGGCTGGGCAGCATATGAAAGACAATAAATAAATAAATAAATGAGTATATTTTTCCTGGTCTGCTCAGGGATCAAAAGGACAGATGCTGTCTGCAGGTATGTAAGGGTGGAGAAGTGCTCTCCGTACTGCCTCAGTTATCTGTTTATTCATAAGCTCATGTTTTATGTTAGACCTTCCTATACCTGACCCTCTATCATGCTTAGGAAAAGAAAAAAAAAAAAAAAATGAAGTAGGTATATTATGCTGCTATTGTGAAAGTTTTCTTGTTAATCAGACTTGAAGAATATAATTTTAATGTGTGTGAGAGGGAATGCTAAGTCTGTTTTTCAGTTTGTCTTAAGCAGTATTGAGTTCTGTTACCCATGACATAATTGTGGCTCTGACTTTTCACAAAAATTATGCAAGTGTTAAATCTCATGCATAGGAATGTGCTGAGAACCAAAGTTGTCCAAGTGCCTGTTAATCTGATAAGGAGGTCATACATCTAAATCCTAAATGACAAACCCTGTGTCACTGAATTTTGGAGGTATCTTTTATTGCATTGCAATATTATGTAGTTATAAACTACTGAAATTGGTTGAGGAATAATCATAGCAATATCATCCCCTTCCCATAAATGCCTGGGATTTGGTTTGGGGATATCCTAACACACCATAGTAAACTACAAACAGTTTTTCCTCCAGAAGATAAAAATGTCTGTGAGGGTTATGTGAGGACTCATTGACTGGGTTCAGGAGGCCAACACTGATACTGTTCTTTTTTCTCTGGATGGAAATAATAAAATCTGTATGTGGGTTCTTGCCATCACCATTTGTTTTGTCCTCCCATTTTTTCAGCTATGTGGGATACATGGTCTAACCAAGGTCAGTATGTGGCCATGGTCACTGCCAAGAGGAATTTTCACTATAATTCTCAACACAGCCTGGGAGAAACTTCAAGAGAAACAATTTTATTTAAAAGTGTTTCAGAAGATTAAGAGCACTTCCTGAACGGGCTAGGGTAGACAAGTGATAGGAGATCTCTAATAGAAGAGATTTGCCTCCTTTAATCTCTGTTTGAAGGCATTTCACAAGAGAAAAGGGTGGAGAGAAAATGAATGCTGATGTTAAGTGCAAACCATATGTGATATTTGTTCTGTAAAATCAGTGAGAATTTGCTAGATTTTTCTTGTGGAGGCAGAGTTAGTGGCCACAGTCCAATTGACTTCAAAAGAACAGTCTCATACCCTGAAATAGTAGGTGACCTAAGTATGCCACTCATACATCTCTTTGCTCAGTAAAATGATTGAAGACACAATGAATGACCAATATTGGAAACAATTTCCAATTGAGAGATTAAGCAAGCCATAAGTAACTGCCATCTTTCCTACAAAAGTTCCTGTTGAAAGCATCCTGATTTTTGACTATTCTGAGCTTCCGTGTATCTTTCTCCTTTTCTATATAAAAGAAAAAAATCTTTTAAACCTCTTTTATTTAGATTATTCTTCTTGTACTAGACAGAGTACTGATAGTAAACAGTTTCACTGTTCCGTGTGTATTTCTGATAGAATCTAAGCTGGTACTTATTCTCTTCCATTTTCAACTTGAGACAGCTGCGTGCCACTACGCAGGTCTGTGAAAGCTTTATAATGAAGGACCAAGAAGCTTAAGGTATCTGTGAAACGCTAGTCTTAATCTGTTACTATCTACAGCCAAAGTCTGAGTTTCCATATTTCATTGATTTTGATTGTCAAGGAATTGTTCTAGTCATTCGAGTCATTATTTGAAGAGAAATTTAAGCCAACTTTACTGGCACTGCTGTCAATGGAAGTGTTATTACATGCCCATTGATACCATCCTCATATTAACTTCTTTATGCTATCATTGCCTTTTTCTGTGACTCTAGGAGGGGAACAATTTAAAATTAACTTTTTTTTTTTTTTTTTTTCTTGGCTGAATGATTGTCAACCTGAAACAGGCTTGTGCTGGCACATGGAGAGTGTAAAACAAGGCAGGGAGAAGCCACATACTGTGGAGGAGTGGAGCCATTATGAATTTTTGTAACGGTGATGGAGTACGGTCTCAATTTATGAAACTGATTTTCAAAGGACAGTTTCATGTTGTTTAAGTACTGAACCCCAACTCCAGGCTGAAGTATCTACTCAGCTGTTCTACAGCCACTTCATTATGCTTCTCCTCTGTTACCAGTGTCACACTGGTGACTTGAGAAGGGAAGAATTCATTCGTATTCTATATATGTTTTTATCCACGGGTTCACATGTGCATGACAAAGCATGTTCCATCTTTATATTTTCTATTTCTTCACATATTTCTCAGTTATTTGTATCCTTCATATGCTGAGAACTCAAGACAGGTGTTTTATCCTTTTCTTGTGGCTCATGTTTGGGATACTGTCTTGCTCTCTTTTGACTTCTAAGTAAGTCCACCCCCCACCTCACCCCCTTTTTTTTTCTTTTTCTTTTTTTTTTTTTTGTTTTATTTGTTTTTTAAGTAATTCCAGGTAATTACAGTGTAATTCCATGTTTACGATGCTGAAAAAAAGCCTTTCCAAGTGAGATCATTGCATTAACCCCAGCATGAATATGGTACTTCTTTTTTTTAAAAGACATAACACAATTGTTCCTTTTAAAAATAACTCATTTCAAGGATATTTGCTTTCATTCTATGGCAGAAACTCCAACACTTTCAGCAGTACTTCTGTTTATTCCAAAACTGCTCAATTATCTAGCCATATAATGAAATAATGTTGGCAAGGTATAGGAGCCCAGCAGGATGTTAGGTAGAGGCAGTCTTTCAGACTCTTGTAAAGACGACGGCCAGAAAACAGAACTGAAAAAGCACCTTGTTCTACATTTAACAAGATTTCAATTACAACACTACTTCTTTCAGCATGGTCTAATTTCAGTCCTATCACAAAGACTATTTCAAATTTTGATGGTGACCATAATGTTCAGTTAGATTAGTATTCGACTTCCATAATTGTTTTACAGCTGAATTTTCAGGATGCTTCAACAAATTTGTGACAGTCATTTCGTACCTTCCCTAATATTTCAGCCAGAGGCTGAAGTCTAAAACTTTAAGAACAAGGGCAGTCATTCCTACTGTCATTTCCTAAAGTACACTTCATGCTACTGTGGAAGATTTCAGGTACCAAACTACCTGTATCTTGCCCATTGGCTGAGTAGAAGCAATTGCAAAGAGGTTGGTCAGCCATGTGTAATGTAGAAATCCAATTATATCCAGAGAATCTTTATAAATTGCATAAAGTACAAGGACAAATGCATTCAAACTTAGCTTAATTGGGATTCCCCAAAACATAATCCTTATTCTTTATGGCATCTCACCATATTACATGTTGTTTTCATTTAAAAGTCATTGGAAACACAGTATTTATGCACCTTTGTTTATACTTTCTCAATACTGAATGAGCTCATGAGGGAAAAAGAGAGGTTTGACATTGGTCTGATTTCATCCCAATGCCAACTTTCTCTTTTGTAGTTATCCCCAGCTCTGAAACAGAAAAATCTTCCTTCCTCTCTGATCAAAGATTTCAGGCTTTGTGAAAATATTTGTTTATTCCTTCCTATACAAGTCCCTGCTTGGTTCAGTCATCAGCCAAAAAGCTACTCTTGATGTTTGTTCTACATAGGATCTACTTATTCTGCACAGAAGCTGTCTGAACAGCTGTTTGATACGGATTGCCAGATCACCTAATAAAACTGCCTGCTAGCTGGAAATCAGGGGAAGTCCTATATAACACTGCGTCAGAACAGACTTAGTAGATCTCATAAAAGTGTTTACGCATATCTTCTGTACATAGATAAATAGGATAATACCTAAGGGTGGGGTCACGGAGACTTACTGGCTTCTTTCATCATGTGCAGATTTTGCCAAATATTCTTCATTTCTTAATTCTTAGAGATTCCAGACTTCTCATACACTGTTAATCTGTCTCCAAACACTTAAGTGCAGCAGTGCAGCTCTTCCATTTTGTACTCACAGAGGATCTGACTGAAATTTTTCACTAGATTCATTGAAACATGAATTTGAAGACCTACATGAGAGCACAAGTACTGATTCAGGGATGAATAGAACATGGGGAAGAGTTTGTTGTTGTTATTTTTTACCATTCCTAAGTTATCAATTATGTAGTTAGCTAGAGAAAAAAAAATCAAAAAATTATGTTCAACCTTCCTGTTTTTTATAATATTTTGGTTTGAATGGGAAATTTTCACTTGATTTTATTCCACAGCAACATTGTAAAAGGCAGAGCTTCTGAACACATTGGGTTTTTGGCTGAAGGCTTTGGGTTTTTGTAAATCCCTGTCTGAGCATACATCTAAACAGGGTGTCTGTGTTACATTGCATTATTAGGCTTTATCTTCCAGGTAACCACTAGTACATGATGTCAGCTGATTATTGTGTTCATTGGCGTCTGGTGTCACCAGCATCACACTAATGCTCTGAAAAGCAAAGCCTTTAACGTCTTTCAGAAAACCTTGAGATTCATGATGAAACTTGCAAGATAGGAAGTACTGTTTATTGCTCTTAAAATATACCTCCACTATTAAATAATTCTTAGAATATACCAGGTGAAGTATTTTGTGTATCTGTGATATCATAGAAACTGAAGCTCACTGGGTTACAAAGGACACATTTCAGTTGTTGATTGTGATAACTATTAGATACAAAAATCTTTTTTTTTCCATGTCTTTCTATTCTTTCTTTTCTATTTCTTTTTCCACTTATTCTAAAATGTGAGTGTTCTGTTAGCATTTAAAGGTGGGTTGATCACCTCGAGAGTGTTTCATTTCTTCTTGCATGTCCAGCAGTAATGTCTTCTTAACTTTCCAAAAAATACCTTTACCATTGTTATAAGTACATAGCTAAATTCCATTGAATTGAATGAGTTGGTAGAGAAGTGAAGGTTGTTGCCCTTATTCTATAACATTACCTTCCTACTAGAAAGGAAAATCTGTATAATAAAATGCATCCTCTTTTTCTCTATGGAGCATCATTTACTGTAATGGAAAGAAGATTTAAAGTACTTATATTTAGGATACAGTCCCTTCTCCTGTTGTGAAGTTTTATTCTGAGTTCTGCTGGGTTTGCTTCTCTTCAGCCTCTCAAGAGATGAGTAACATGCTTTAAATTTGATCTGCAAACATTCAAGTTAACGGAGGAAACATCTCTTAAGTTTTGGAGCAAGTAATAATGATTAATATGAGATGTGAACAAGATAAACCACCCAACTACAGTAAAACCTTGTAATTGAAAAAAAAAAATGTAGGTGATATGTGATTCACTAGTTTCAGGTAGCTAATATCTTGTTCTCCAAACCAAAATATTTTTAACCCAGTATTCACATAAAATACAAATACAAATAGAAAAGTGCTTTATAATATAGTTAGAAGCAGGATTTCACATTGCAGTATATTTTGTATTTTCAGTATATTTTGTATGGGTTTTGCTGTTGTTTTATTGTAATGTTGCCTTTTACTATGCAAAACCAACAAAATATGGAAAGCAATAGGGCACAGTCTTTACAGTTCTCTAATTAAGGACAAAAATAGAGCACCCCATCTAAAGATTATTACTCATAACTGAGCTCTAAACCATTTGTCATTGGTCAGAAAAAAATGTAGCTGCTGTGTACTCTTGACCCTTCGACTGTAGTTTACTGCGCAAATTGTTTATTCATGGACAATATTTATGCAGGGGATAGACACAGAATAAAGGCTGAACAGCAACTGAGATGGAAGAAAGGTAAGGCACATTCATTTCCTGAAGTATTTTCCAAGTAAGAAAAAATTAGATTTATTTCATCCTTTAAATCATTCTGCAGCTCTCTTTTCCCACCTTCCCCTCCAGTCTTTTTCAGAAGCATGCAAACACTACATACCATCTTGGGTATTATTAGTGAGGGCCTTCATCCTTCTTTAACTAGGTATGGCTAGCCCTAATGCTACCAGCCTAAGCCTTGGACAAAATCCTAGAAGAGAATATTCTATTTTCTTTAAAATTCAAATGTTTTCTACTCTAGCTTGTTAAGCTCCACCCATAAACTTGTGTGTGTGTATGCAGTCTTCAAACAAACATCACAATGAGCTCTATTTCTGAGCCCTGTAGAAGTCTCAATAGGATACACATGAATTTGCCTTTAATTAGAGCTTCTAATTGAGATTACAGAAGGGGATGCATCTACCTTAAAGCATAACAGAAAATTAACTGTTTAACTGCCATATGTCTCAGCAACAGTCTCATTTTTATGTTGGAAGACCAGATAAAGGGTCAGGATGCATCACTAGGAGAAGAAAGGAACTCCAACGTTACTCTCAGATAGAGTCAACCTTAAACAAACCTTTTCTTTATTACTTTTTTTTTCCAGGGTTTAAGTTGAAGCTGTAACTTTTGGGAAGTAGCAAGAGTACAGATTACTACATATTAAATACAAAGTTCCAAATTGCCTGCTTGCATTTTTAATAGTAACCCTTTTGAAGTTATGTGCTAGCAATGTTCATACTAAAATGTGTATTTAAGTCAAATAATCTAGTACAGATTTAAAAATCAAATCGGCCTTTCTCACACAGTAATTTAAAATTAAATGCAGTTACTAAATAATGAGAGTGGTCTTAACACCTACAAGAAAGATGCTTTGTCTCTTGTTTACATCTGTTCTTTATGAGTCCAATTCAAATACTACTGTTTTCTTATGATGAATAGTGTATTACACCTTCAGAATTTCCATTCCGAGAAAGGGGCTGCTCATGAACGAGAAAGTGCTCAATGTGAGGGCAGATTGCACATTTTTTCTCCATGGCTACACGGGTTTATTTGCCAGGAGCTTCTGTGGCACAGTTCCCATTAGTGGTTGTAAAGGATTGTCATGTAATGTAGATAAAAAATTGCAATTAGAATGAATTTTACTTAACTTTAGGATGCAACAACATAGACATTTACTTCTGAAGCACACACGTAGATGCAGTTCACAGTCTGTGGAAAAAAAAAAAAAAAAAAAAAAAGGATTTTCTGGGGGTGGTCAGTTTCATCAAAAGAGACAGCAAAAAATAGGTGAGGTGATCTACACCCTATATAGGTTTGTTTCTCTCCATTGACTCTCGAGAAAATCTAGAAACCTTAGCTCAGAAATGGACATATGCAATGTGGATGTCTAAATATAGATGAGATGAATCTAGTTCAGCTGAGAATCTCCTTATTTTCTCTAGAGCTACTCAGATTACCCTTCCATTGTATTTCTCAGATAAGTTTCTGGTGCTATGTAGTGAATGAATTTTGGAGAAGTAGTGTACAACAGGCAAATGCTGTGATCGCTACAAGACTGAATTACATGAAGAAAGGTTCTTTCTGATATGAGCAGCTCTGGATGACTAATAGTAAAGATTATGAAGATAAATGTAAGTGATGGTAATCTTCCTTGAAAAAAACAATGTAGTGACCATCGTAACAATAAATAAAATTATCTATACTGATTGTACTGAAAGTTAACTATATGCAAAGATGTTTTATGTTCTAATCATGCTACAATCCATGATGGAAATAGTTTCATATCACCCTATTTGAAATGCCTGCAGGTATTTGCAGGCAGATATAAGTATCTGTTGTGGGCCTTTATTCTCTATTGTAGAATTTTTAGCTAAAGTATTGTAAATAGGAAGACCATCTGCAGTGGAGACTGGTTCACCTGCTGAAGATTGGTAAGAGTATATAGTTGGAAACTCTTAAAACAACCTTTTAATAATCTTAATAGTAATTCTGGTTTATTTTACACTCAATAATTCATAAAGAATTAGTAGCACCAATATTCAGGCACTTCAGGTGAACCACAATGAATTGTGAATCTGTATGAGATTAAGAGATTTAAAATTTTTTGGGCCTTCCTCTTTCTTGTGGTTGTTTAGTTTTGTGGGGTTTGTTTGTTTGTTCGTTTGTTGTTGGGGGGGTTGTTTGGTTTGGTTTGGTTTAGTCTTTTGTTTGGTTTTTTTTTTTTTCTGTTTTGTTTTGTTTTTTGGAGGGGAGAAGACACCAAAACACACTGAAAATGCAAAGATGAAAATGCAATGGGATGCTCTAGCTATTCAGTTTCTTTAATGATCATCCATTTCCAAAACACTGCCTTTGAGAGAATTACAGTTTCACCACAAATTTTAAATCTAACTTATGTCTGGCTAACTTTATGACTTTGGCACAAAACTATCTGCTGGCAGGTGCTCATGAATAAAAGTGTGGTGTAGATAAAATCAAAAGGTATCAAAAATAAGTTGGTTACAGGTTAAGTAGTGTTTTCCACACATTGAACAAAGTATGTGCTTGATCATATTGTACATTAGGAAGCCAAGCAGTTTAGTTAACATTTTTTATCTCATGTAACTTATTTACTTGTAATGAATCTAATGATTTATTTTATTTTTTAGCTTTCTCTGCCTAAAACTGAGGTTCATTTCCTTGAATGCATTTTCTTTTAAACCTATCCAACTTTGATCATTTTCTTTTTAGTAAAAGCTGCTTCTGACTGAGTTAGGTTATCCTGGCGTACAACTTCTGTCATGTTAAAAAAGTAATCAAAAGCTGAAAATACTTTTTTCTTAGATTTTAAAACAAATTTTTAAAAATGCATATGATAAAAACATAATCAAATGATATAGCTAAGGATGCTTTAAAGCAAAATGAGATTAATTCTCAAATTTTATATTATTTTGACAGTCTAAAGAAACCTCTATGTGGGCATCAGTTATGTTTGCACCCACTTTCATTTGCTCCCTGGCCATAGTTTTAATGTTAAAACCATATTTTAAGGTCTTTCTTCTACCTGCCTGCTAGTCTTTCAGTTCTTTTTCCTCTTGCTGTTTGATGTCATTTGGCAGGGAACATAGCGAAATACTCCCGTGTTTGTATAATTAAGTAAATCATGCACATATTCAGTACTTCTTTTCTGATAGCCATATTAACATGGGAAAAACTGGAAGTACATTATGCTGCATAAAACATCTGAATTTTGATGTTACCAAACTTATTTCACATTATAAAACCCAGAGAAATTTCATTGCCTAAAAATAAGGATATGTCTACCAAGAGCATTAGCAAATTAACTGATTTTTTTGTTGTTGTTGTCGTAAATGGACTTTTATTTATGCATCACAATTCAATTTTCAGTGCGAGCTTCCAGGTTTTACATCTGTAATCCTATCTTATTTTTCCTGGGAATTTAGTAGTGTGAAACTGTGGACACAATTCCCTGTGGGTGAAAAATTACACCTACTAAAGAGTAGGTTTGAGAAGCAAGCTTCTATATGCATTGATTACCATAGAGCACAATGTGGCATAATAGGTAAGAAAGAACCATGGTTATAAAGATCAAGTCTATTGTAGGTACAAAAGCCTATTTTATGTACATTAAAGAGCCTTGATTATTTAAAGGCATTTACACTGTTGGTTATCTTACACAGGTTATTTACACTGTTGATTAAATTGCTTGCAAAGCAGTCAGATTTCCATACACAAGTAGTCTAACAGAAATATTATGCAGCCAGCAATTTGCCAGTTGTCTGTTGACAAAGACAGAGAGTAAGCCACTTACTACTGTTTTTATACAATGAATCATTTTCGTAAAAATGGAGCAGTCTAATGAAAATTCAAATGTATTGCTTTTCCCAATTCAGCCAGAAAACTAAGCGCTTCTTATACTCTGGAAATAAGCCTCATTTGCCACAGTGTATCAACTAACAAGCAATTTCAGTTCCACATGCAGATTTTAAATAAAATTCTCCAAATTTAAACAGGTAGTTTCATGTTGCTTCAATAAACAGATACTTTCAAAATATTTAGACATCTGTGTATAATACTTTTTAAACTGTTTGTTCTAAAATGTAAATAGGTATCTCAGTGTTTGAGTTATCTTCCTCATTTAAGGGGAAAACAAAAAAATAATTGGAATAACTAGAGTCAGGAACAATGCTTACACAGCATGTTAGCATCTTTTGTTATACTTTAATTATACAATTTTTATATTACTTACCCTCTGTAGCTCTGTGATACTGTTGATTTTCTTAATCCAGACTGGCTCTACAAGAGAAGTGAAATCGCTGGCAAAGATGAAATTGTTAACCACCCTGCTTAGGGTTTTTCTAAGTATCATCAGGTGTCCTGTGCTCAGCTAACATAATCCAGAGCAGTGGCACTGTAGAGGAAGGTGTCTCAGGAGGAGACTGAGGAGAAAGGTGCCAGAGCACTAGGCCCTGCTAATTTTCACGTTTACAGCACTCTAGATATTGGTGCTTTGTTGCCACTATTGCCTCTGTAAATGTATGGGATCTTTTGAAAGTCTGGTATGCGCAGTTGTTACAGAAGTCTTAGGGATGGCTGTCTTCCCTACTCACCAGTGTTACTACACCATGCATGTCCACCTGTCTGTGTGGTGCGTGTCTGGTTTATTGCACGTAGTGCACACATCTGTTCTATGGCATATTTAGTTATCTGAGTTATTACAAGCTGGAATTGTTTTCTAATACCTAATTTATACATTTATTTACACCTAAATTTATGTATACCTAAATCACAAACATTTATACCTCAAATGATATTCTGTTTTATATATTGTATATTTAGAATGCAGTCCAGCTGTCTGTGAAGTTAAAGGAAGCTGGAGCAGATCCTGATCATCAAAAAAATTTCAGGCACCAATTGGCAAAAATATTAAAGATCTCAGCTTTCAACCATACTTACGTATTAGTGAATAGGAAAGATTTATGGTACATTAAGAAAACAAATTTAGAAAGGAGTAGAAACCACATGCTTTGTTTTTCTCCTTCAAAAAGAAAAAATCTACCTGAAAAAAAATGTGTACTCAAATTACTATTTTTAAAATTTTCTCTTTCCCAATGTATTTTTTGTATTTTACTATACCTTGTGAAAAATCATCATTTTCTCTCAGATTCACAAGATCTCTCACAAAGCATGAGAGAACACAAAGACTTTGAAAAGTGGTTTTAAGATACGGGAAACACAATTGCGAGCCCACAGAAAATTGGCACAAGCTTTGAGACATAGATATAATAAACTGTTTAAACTGTTTAAACTGTTGTTGAATCAGTAATGAGAATTGACTGGACTAAAAATTGACTGTGCTTTCTTTTTATATATATATTAAAAAACAAAAACAAACAAACAAACAAAAAAGATATATCCCTCCAGCAGTTCATTTAAAATATAGGGAGTTTGTTTCATCGCTTTCACAATGCTACTAAAGTCTTTGGCAAAACTTGTACTGAAATAAAGAGAGCTGTATTTTCAGCCAATATCAGAAATATTCTGCGTTTGTCCTCAGAAAGATGAGCTGATGGGTAAAATATTTTTGATTTTAAGATCAAAACATATCTTGTAAGAAAGAAGAAAAGACTACTGTCAAGGCTGTGCGTTTCTACTCAGAAAACCATAGGTCTCCACAAAATGATGGAGAATGAAATATCACTTGGGCAATGAAATATCACTTAAACATAGCTTGTAAACAGTTGCATTCCTCACGCTACACGGTTCTATCACACAACTACAGATAAATTATCACAGATAATCAGTAATTAAAAATGATAACTGGAACATTTTTCTGGTAACTAGAACTGTGGAAAAACATTATGATCTGTGTGCCTTACAGCAAGAAATATAGAAGAATATTTTCTGGATATGCAGACGGGAAATGGATCTTGGGCATAGTTGACAGGAGACCGTGGCCATGCACTCAGCTTGACTTTTGGTTGTTCAGGGATCAAGGAAGTTGTGTATTCATGACTTCTTATTGGGATTCTTCAGATCCTGCCCCCTGAAAGACCGCATGGTTCTTTGACAATACATTTTAGAGATACCTTTTTTTACCTTGGGATTTGTTCATTTTGTGCGTAAACGGTGGCATATGTAGTTGAAATATTTTAACTACTTTGGCAGAAGTTTTAGTTGCTTAATATGTGTCTCAGACTGATCTATTTTTCATTGTTTAAATTATTTCCAAGGAATACTTAGAAAAACATATTTTTCAGTGCTAAATTTTCTTACAGCTATTTCCATGTGATTAAGGTTGCTGTGCTTTAAATCTGGACTGTTGAATTGACAGTTGTCTTGGTAAATGTCTTTTGCCTTCTACATAGAATGTGTGCCAAATGCATTCGATTTTAAGGTTTCATACGCATCCAGCAGCAAGTTGACCGAGTCTCACAATTGGTTTGAACATGCTTCAAGACAGTAGTGCAGCACCTAAAGAGGACTTTCTTTGCTCTAGCATGCCAGAGTTTACTGTGTGGCTTTTACTTTAATGAATTTACTTTTCAATGAAGTTCATTACTTAAGACTTTTTATGATACATCCAGTATTGCTGGGAGCTGGAAAATGACCCCACTTTGCCTTTTCTTTCTTCACATATTGGCTTTTATCATGTCAGTTTTACTCAAATGATGCTGAAATATGGAGATTTTTCCAGTCTTTATTTGTAATTTAAT
The DNA here is from genome assembly GCF_011077185.1 of Oxyura jamaicensis. Taxonomy (NCBI): domain Eukaryota; kingdom Metazoa; phylum Chordata; class Aves; order Anseriformes; family Anatidae; genus Oxyura; species Oxyura jamaicensis. The sequence continues at coordinate 60,053,412 of NC_048897.1, read as the reverse complement.
TTTACTTTTTTTTATCCAGAAGGAGCTTATCAGTTGCAAGGCCTAGACTGTGAGTATGAGCTTTGATGTTAACAGCCCCAGTGCCTTCCTTTTTTTATTTGGGGCATTAAGTTCCATTACATATTCAAAGTATCTGTTCAGTGTGCTTTCAGTAGATTTTTTCAATAATTAAAATAACTGAGTTTTTAAAGTACTTTTTCCTCAGTATTTCAATCTTAGTAGAGATGTAATTCAGACCAAATGCTGCTCTTTCCATGAATTCCAGTGATTTCAAATTTCTCTGCTGGTATTCAAAGGCCAGTGTACTGTGTTTCCAAAGTAGTGTTTTAAGAGTTTGCCTGAAGACATGTCAGCCAAAAGAATATTTACTGCATTTTGTTTTGTGATGAATAAAATTATGCACTGATAAAGAACAGCAATTTAGAAATTCTTCCTCTCTGACAGATACATTAATTTCACCTTGACTTTTACTGACCAGTATAACGAGAAGCAAACTATAAGGCTTTCAGTGTTTCAAAACTGTTTTGCTTGCTTTATATTATAAACAATTGCTTCATATGGTTTAAGAGATTAAAAAGGAACCAAAAAAAAAAAAAAAAAAAGATTTTAACTGAATTGCTATGTTACTATGTTTGGCCACTAAACCTTTTAGGAGAATTTTTGTGAGCCATTCACTTAACATGATAAGATAGCTAAACTTAAAAAAGAAATTTCAAAGCAGATGGAAGAGCTGTGTGAGTGCAGATATGCTGTTTCCACTTCAAGCCCTTCAAGCAAACTCGAAGCCTAGTCAGTTTGCCTCCAAAGTCCCCAATTGGGAAAATAAGATCTTGAAAATATTATGTCTCCTTGTGTTATCACCAGATACTTTTTAAACTTAGAAAATATTAAGATTATTGAGATTCATTTAAATCCTTAAGGAAGATAACAAGGGAAAAAGGAAGAGAGAGACAGAGAAAAAGAAAGAAAGGAAGGAAGGAAGAAAGGAAGAAAGAAGGAAAGTGGTACTCTCACTTAAGGATAGTGGTGCTGGTAGAATAGTCAACAGAGTATGGAACAAAGGATTTTCTAAAATTACTGTTGCCGTTGTTTCTGGCAATGGGCTTGACCTTTATTTGCTCATCTTTTTCCATGCCAGATCCTTACAAACCTTTTCCAACCTTTACTGCTACTTTTAGACTTTTAAAAATCACCACGTTTCTGGCTTTTGTGTTTTATAAACCTGTCCAAACAAATATAATTTTAAAATGTGTTTGATTTTTACATGTAGCAGCCTGAGAATCAAACAACCACACTTCCATTAAATAGTACAATGTTCAATAAATAGCGCTTTGGCAGTCAGTATAAGTGTTATACTGCTGACAGGGTAAAAGAATTTGGCCATAAATGAATGGGGTTAGAATATGGAGAGAGGCTGAAAGATGCACAAGTTCAGACTGTACTGAGAAAAATTAGAGATGAGTCAGAAGTGGAACATTCCACCAAAACCCCCTAGTCCCAGTTTCAATGAATCAGTCAGAACGAGCACCTGAACATAAATACCATGTTTGATTTTGGCTTGAAAAATAAATAATAAAAAATAAATAAATCCTGCCAATGAGGTTTCACAAAGCCAAAACCCTAACTTCCTCAACTTACTTTCTACAAAAAAAAAAATATATATATATATATAATGTGGAAATTACTGTTATGTCTAGCTTAAGCAGGTGAATATGCAATAGTAATTTGTAAGGCAGGAAGCCAGGCATGCAACAAAGAAGTGAAAGTATTTTAAAGAGATGTGATAACACGTTCAGCAGCTTAATTGAAAAAGTAATGTTTTGGTTTTTTTCCACTACAGAATAAGAGCTTTTCAGCTAAATTAATCTTACTACCTTTCCCATGATGTTTTTATCAGTGCTCTCCTTGCCTGTTGCGAGTTCTACAGAAATTTCTTCTCAGCCTGAGCCAGTGGTTCTGTATTTTCAGAGAGTATAGGGGGTTAAAATTATCTTTCTCCACATCTTGGCAGGAGACTACAAAGAAAGTGCTCTTTGGCTCACATCCCAAGGATGTGCAGTGGCATCAACAGAGAAGGATGCAATGGCAACAGCTTTTAGGACATCAAAAGTGTCAGCATCAGAAACAGCAGCAGCATGAGCAGACTGTGCTGATGGTGCTTCTTTCTTTCTCTGCCATGGAAAAAAAAAGTTATTTTCTCTGGCTGCTTGAAGCTCCTCAGGGCCATTTCTACATACAGCAGTTGCCATTAGAAAGTTGACATGTGCCAACAGTTATCACAAAGTGGAATCCAAGTTACCACAGCTATTTCTGGTTCTAAGTTTCAGGAAAGAGTTGCCCAGTATTGGCAGAGATTGGAAAACATCTTTCTTATTACTAGGTGGAGGCCTCAGACATCCTGGATCAACACAGCAGCAGGGACTTGAGCAGAATTGTTATTAGTTAATGCTAGCTAGAGATCTGACCTCATGCTGTATGATCACCTGCTCTAACACCCTTCAAAAACACAAGCTAGGTTCTCTTCCAGCCACAATTAGAGAAAAGCTTGGTAACAGCTAGAGTTATATCTAGCTCTCTGCCTTAATATAAGAGCTGTGAAAGACAAAATTGAAAGGGTATGTAGTTGGCTACTGCCTTTCTAGGATGAATGAGCTAAATTAGACTGGGAACATCCTCTTCCTGTGAAGCTGTAGTAGAAAAGTAAGAACTGATTTGGTTGTCATTTTGCTTGAAAAGAATTCCCCAAAATCTTAGGGGAGGATGGTCATAATAAAGAAATATTTGTTTGCTGAACATTACCCAGGTCTGGGTGGATAGTTTTGAGAAAATTGTCTTTGATGAATGTTTTTGCAAAAAATATTTTTAATTTAAGACTATTTGATTGATACATAAAAAATAGTTTAATTAAATATTTTCATGAGTTCTGTTATAAACCTTTATGACTACCCGTAACCTCCAGGTTGCTTAAATAATACAGGGGCGATACTCCAAGATACTGCAGTTCAACTAGGTATCTTGTAGTAGGCTGCATACTTTGAGTTTGTAGTAAAGAAAAAACAGGTAATATGCTTTAGTTTAAACTTTCTTGATGAGGGTCATGAAAGTTCATTGCTCTTAGTTACTGCATGGTAACTCAGCAAGGGAAAAACAAACAAACCAAAAAAAACCCTCATCTGAGTCCCATGTGTTTTTATGTCTAAGTGCTACCACCAGCTTTTGTGAGTAGACGTGATTCTCCTCAGTGATCTGAAGTTCTGAAAACTCTTCATATATATGTAGGTAGTTCTGTCGTGCAATAAACTATGTGTCGACAGCTTGCCGTTAATTGGGCGGTGGAAATTAAATAAGAAAACACAGCACTGCAAAGATTATAAAGTAACATTTTGGAAATAGGAAGATTGGTAATTCCATTATGGCACTATTCAGATAAGAAATTCCTTAGTAAGAAAGACTTTTTTCCATTACTACACAGATACTATTTCTACTGAACCCATGTGTCCAAGATTTTTGTCACAGACGTAAGGTGAAGTAATAAAACACCTAAAATCAGCACCCTGGTGAGTGACAGACCTGCCTGTTACAAAGTGGTTCTTGCAATAACCTGAAGTGTTGTCGGTGGTTATAGATGAAGTTTAAAATCAGCAGGCAAATGTGAAACGCTCAAATATCACCAAAGTCAAAATATTTTAATAATTCCTCTAAATGCCATTGGAATCATGCACTTTGTATGGCTAACAAGAATTACTCTGACACCATGAATATTTTTGTTAAAAATATATCTGTATTATTTATAAAACCTTTCAGTGTGTATTAATTTTGGGCCAGAACTGATAGCTGTAGAAGCAAATGTGGAATCAGGGAGCATCCTTAGGGAGTGCCAAGTGTAGCAAATATGTGTTGGCAATGTTTGTGTCAAATTCATGTTATTGGTGTCTTGGTGTTTTTTTGGCTCCTCCTCATATACATATACACACTGGAAGGTCAGGTATTAGCTGCATAAGATATGATCTCAGCCTGCTGGAGAGCATGGCCAATACCAATTCTTTTTTTTTTTTTTTTTCCATCCCAGCCTCCCTCTATCTAGCTAGACAGAAAGAGATGCAGAGAAATCCCTGTTTTCCCCTATAGTCAAAATATTTGTAGGCCTTTTTTTTAAAAAAAAAAATATATATATATATATATTTTATCACATGCCTGTTAGATTAACATAGCACCAAGTAGGCAACAAGTAAGTCTTTTACTTGGCCTGGTGGGCTCCCATTTTAAGCCACTTTGAAAAATTAAGCATTTCTAAATCTTTCTGCAGAGGCTAGCTGCAAAGGTATCATTATGAGAATAATGAATGTTTCTGTATAATTCAGTGCCCATCCAATCTCACTTCTCAGTAATGCAAAAAAGAGAAAGGAGATATAATAAGCCTTAAGCTTATGTTTAAGACTGTCCCCAAAGAAATTCTTTACGTATTTAGAAGTAAATGGAAGAATAATTAGTGAATAAAGCAAAAATGTAGAACATCTCACAAACCTTGCTCTTTATTAAAGTTCAGCACAGGTTAAATGCAAACAGTTCCCTTGCCTTCACCTAGATGAAGATGAAAACCTTTCATGATGGGGGGGAAGGGAAGGGGGCTGTGCAGTCAGCACACAACAACAGCAGGAACAACAACATAAGAAAGATCTCGTTCACAAGCAGTACAGGTTGGAGAGCACGAGATCTTAAGGTTTGGTGGGATCTTGGTTCAGAACTCAAGAGAAAGCTCCAGACATATGGTAATATGGACTCTTTCTGGAATTGCAGTAAGTTGATGCAATAACTTGAAGTCATTTATTGCTAAGGCAAGTACAGATTTATCTTGGTATTCTGTATATCATTTCAGCATCTAACTTCATTTTTTCCTGATATTTCCACAAAAAATAGTGTACATGCAGTCCTCCTTAGGAAAAAAAAATGTAAGGGAATCCTGCCTGGCTGACCTTTTTCTTACCTGCTCTAAAGATACAAGAATTTGACGCAAATATCACATTTGCACTAACTAAATCAACACTAAATGCTCTGTGAAGTGGATTGAATGTGTTTTTGTAGCTGAATACAGCTTTCTTTGAGTTTCTTTTTGGGGCACTTTGCCTTTGGCTAGACTCAGTACAAGTCTTGATGTTTTCCAGGCTATTTTGTGATTCTGACACTCCTGAAGACAGTGTCTAGTCTGTCCACTTCTAAGCAAACAGAAAATTAAGGAAAAAAAAAAAAAAAAAAAAAAAAAACACTACATTAAAACCATTAATTTAGCCCACCTAAATTTACACGTATTTGGCAGCTGCAACAGCCTTTTTTGTGATGTTTGGAATATGAAAGCAAGATTAATAAGATAACTATTTCACGTCCTCAAAATCTGTAACTGACCTTATACAGAACTCCCTAAGGCCTGGAAATTGACCTTAGACAGAGTGGTACTTTGTAATTACATATTTCACTACATTGCACTGATGCCTTGGAAGAGGTATTGAGGAAGTAGCTGGAGTAACATAGGCATGTACCTGTTGAACAGCTGGTCATGTAGTTCATCAGAGTAGTGGTGAACCCCAGCCAGTGAAAGACAGCCTCCAGTTGTTATTTTTACAGGCAAGTACCTCACAAAAAGGAAGAGGGAAACTCTGGTTATGTATTCGTGTACAGCTAAACCTACTCTGTATTTCCAAACAGTGCAAAGAGCTTTACACATATCTGTACGTAAAGGTTTCTGGCTTCCTTAAAACTTAAGTCAGTGCTTTAGCTCAGTCCTTTAAGCTAGAATCCTGGCATTTTATATAGCACAAAATAGACATAAAATAAAGCCACTACTCATATCCAGGGCAGCAGGTCTCCTGACTGTCATTGGTTCATGAGCTAATCATACCTGGAAGTCAATCTGCAGATCAGCTGCCCTGTCAAACTCTTAATTCATGCTAACAAGATCTTTAAATAACCAAAACTGATGCATGTCAAGTGTAAAGGCCTGCCTGCTGTTAGCAGGTAGCAGGATCACAGCCACAGAACCTTCAAGTGGGAGGGCAATCCCAACGAGTTTCTTTTTTTTTTACAGAAGAGAGAAAACTGCACAGGTATAGAAAGTGAGGTGAGGGCTGCAGCAGCCTTTCCCTTACAAGCAATATAATGCCAATAGTTTCCCAATAATCCCACCCACAGCCAACACTGCTTTTGAGTTACAATGCTTAAAAATCCTCTGCTTGCCCAGAATAGCAGAGGCAGGAGGACCGAAATGTTTGCAAATCGTAGTATTAGCTGTTAGCATTCACAGAATTATTATTTTCCCCATCCAACAAATTAGAGAACATTGTGCTTTGGGAAATCTGTTTTGCCCAAGGATGATATTATGGTATTTCTGTACTCGTTGTGTAAGAGTGATTTAATTATAGCAATGTGCACTCACAGTCTTTTGGACAATCTATTGAGCACTAAAATGATACATCTTACTTGGAAGCCTAAAAGCTTCTGAAGCATGTGAAGGACAATCGCAGATTATCGCTCCCTTTATTCTAACCAAACAGGAATGAGTCAGATGGGCCACAAAAAACAAGTACAGCTGGCTGTGTTAGACAGGTTTTTGTCCACACTACAGTGTTCACTGAACACGCAGGATTTTTTTAGTATAAGCAGTACTGTGTGTTGAGTTTTCTATTAGCATCAGGACCAGCACTGCTTCATACCCGCAAGGTGAGAAAGCATGCGCAGCTACCGTGTGACTCTGTACCTTGTTTTGCTCACAGTAGTTGCAATTGATGCATCATATTTGGACATAAAAGAAAATCTCCCTACTATAGAATAAAAGCTCAAACTGCATCTTTAACAACTGTTGATACATTTAAGATGTCGTCAGTTTTGGATTACTGTTTGTCATCAACAAAAATTACTGTGTTTTTCACTGCTCTGACACTTCTCCAGTTGGAAAAATGCAAGCCTAATATGATCTTTTGTAACACCATGTGTGCCACTGGTAGCATTATACACAGAGCATTTAATTTCACATGTTAATCCCAATCAAATTCTCATATTGAGGGTCAGTAACAATTGAAGAGTATTGTGATATCCATTATGAATCTCACACTTTTGTGCTAAGCACATATATTTTTAGTCTAATTACAGTGTGGAATTATAACCACAGTTAGAATTAATATTATATGTTACCATATGCGTTGTAATATCTTGCACAAAGAATCTTACATTGTCCTACAGTGTTACATTTACCCAAAGAGAAGGCTGAACAATGCAGAAATGCATACATTCCTAACAGGATATAGAAAACAGGATATATGAAACCATTAAAAAGGAGCAAATGGTGCGGATTCAGAATATTCTGACTGACAGATGGACTGAGCTTCACATTTCCTTGGAGGCATTAGCATAATTAGGCAAAGTTGGGAAATGATTTATACTGTTCAAAAGAGTTACAGTTCATCTCCTGGTGATCCAAAACCAACATTAACTTTTAACTTTCATTCTCTTTCTTACTCAAAGCCAGTAAGACTAATGGAAGAGTTATGTGCTCAGTGACTAACATCAATGTTGTTTTGTAGGTATTTACACGTATACGTTTTTGACATTCACGTAGGTAAATATGATTAAATATTAATTCATTCAGAATTTTCCATTTGGTATTTTGGGAGGTTGGTTCACATTATTTGTTCATCTCTGGAGGATTTCATTACAATTGCCAATTCACAGAAGAGTGATATGATGTCATAGCAGGAGGTAGAAGCACAGAGATACCTGAAGCTGCTTGAAGATGCCTGTAGTAAAATTGTTAGTTCACATGACATAACATAATATTCAGTTTTAACACACATTGTGTTTATATTTGTGTGTCAGCTCAAGTTCAGAGAGCTCTTCTAAGAGCTGTAGCTGAACCTAGTCCTTTTGAAGATGTTGTGTACTGAATACTTTTTCAATATTTTGACACTCCTGCAGCTCATTTGCTGAAAGTATAATGAGACAAACATCTGTATTACATCAGTGAATATGTGCAATCTTTATTAATGGCAGCGTGGCCACCTGAACCTGGCTTTGGGGAGAGACAGGAGCAATATGGGTTTCAGCAATAACCACAGAAGTACTGAAATCTTAGAGACCAGAAGAAATCTTAGTCCAACTCACTGAAGTAGGTTCACATGCAGCTCAACTCTCTGTGTTTATTATTTGCCCAGCCTTTGCACAGAAACATTTGGACAAGAATGATTCTACCTAGTCACTAAGTAACCCATTCCAGCGTTCCCCAGCCCTGATAGCTGTTTTTATACTTAGTGCCATAAATATGACTAGTAACTGTACACTAGAAGATGTGTTTGAAATAGGTAGCAAGACAAATCATGAAGCCTCAAATGATTCTAAGAAAAATATATTTCCTATAGTCAGCTGCTTCTTGGGTCCTAATGAAAGTGCATGGGTAGCAGCAGCTAACTTTTCCCTTCAGTTTACCCAGTATAAAGGAAATGGAGTCACGAGGAAGCAAATTAATTGTACTGTAATTGTTGGACTGAAATTTGGTGAGGGCCTTTTATAGCTTTGCCTGTTTGATTTTCTTTTATGGAATTACTATCTTTTGGGGTTGTTCTGTGAAGATAGCATTCATAACATTTGTTTTTTGTTGTTTGTTGTTTTTTTTTTTTTAAATGGTGCCAGAATTTCCACCTTAAAGCGTATTGTATTTTCTTGCCTATCCAAATGGAGATCTAGCTAGATTTCTAACTGCTTAGTTAATTCATTTTTAATTGAGAAGTTTTTGTTTTGTTTTGTTTTGTTTTGTTTTTCCAAAAAATTATCTTATGAAGGCAAACTAGACTTTTCCATCATGTCTCCAATTTTCTGCATGTAGCACAGATATCCTACAACACCTAGCTGAAGAAATTACCACCTAAGATGTTTTGGCCAAGGAAAGTTCTATGGAAAAGTTTGTGAAAGATTATCTCAACCATTCTCCCATTGGCCCTAAATCATGTACGTGGTGCAGCATTCAAATTTGACTTTATGGTTAAAAACATTAAAAAATGTATAGTTTTCTTTTATTAAAGGTGCATTTGGCATTTATTAACCAAAACAGGCTTTAGTGAATTGTTTTAATTTAGTCAAGACCGCCTTCTTATTGCAACAAAAGGTTTTCATGAACTTGTTTTGAACCATTAGTATTATTGAAAGAGCATCTAGTAAGATATAGCAGCAACGACGTTCCATCCATTACCTCAGCAGCAGACTTTTGTAGGCAGTAATGGTGGTTACGTTGAGCAATGGGAATGATGGATCTGCAGACTCAAGGGGGTTAATGTTGACAATGAGCAATTATTATTTTTGACAAGAATACCAAAGGGTTTCAAGATGACTCTTCTAACTGAAAGCAGATTATAACTTGAGTTTTATTACTAACTGTCAGGCATAGTTGTCAAGTATATAAAAGTGTGATATAAAAGAAGATCATTTTATTATAGTAGGAGACAAAGCAGAGATTGAACGATGACCTTTTTTGTGGTTGTTTCTTTTTTTTTTCAATTACCCACAGGAAGAAGGAGGCAGAGTCCTAAGCATCTTAAAAAGGGAAATGGGGGGAGAAAACATCCGGGAGAGGACACTTTCCTACAGTTAAAAAACTGACAGCAAAAAGCACAATATGATTTTAATGAAGTCAGCATATGTGTGTGTCTGTGGGTACTGGTGTGTGACTTCCGTGTCTTTCTTGTAGATATAATGTAATAGTATGGGGGTGGGACAGTGCCCCTCAGCAGCTTTCCAGGGAGTAGTTCTCTAGCTGGCTGATAATCAGAGCTACAAGTGATTTTTTTATTTTTTTTATTTTTTTTTTATTTTTTGGTCTTTAGCTGTGATATTTCCCTCTCTCGCCTGTTGGTATGTGTTGTAATCTTGATCTTAGAGATGCTGGTCTTTGTCAGAGCAATTACTCAGCCCACACTTCTCTGACGAAAGATGAAAAGTATTTGCTAGAGAGAGCTCCACCTCTCATTTGGTTTGTGTGTGCCTGTGACAATAGCAGATACTTTTGTTTCCGCTGAGAAGTAACAGCCTTCTGTCCTGAGCAGGCCTCAAGTGTTTCTTTGACTCCTTGTCTATCACATTTACTGATAAACCAAAGGCAGTTCTGACTGTAACATCTGAACTGAAATAACCCAGGACTTTAACTGCTGACCTTACCTGTAGAATGGGATGAAGTAGTATCCCTTGTTAAAGCAGCTTTTGCAGATGTTGCAAGGCAGAGACAAACTTCGCTGCTTTGCTACTTGTTTATCTGAACTTTACATGGAAGAGAATTCATCTGCACTCTTCTGTGGACAAACCTAAACAAGGAAAAGATGCAGGAAATCAGGGAGGCAGAGCATAACATAAAAGAGCATTACAACTTCTTTGAGCGGATACAATGACTGAATCTGTTGTGCTGGAGAATGTGCTCACATCATTTGATTCTCTTCCATTACTCTGCTAGAAACTGTAGATCTCCTCTCTTGATTTTTTTTTTCTGAAAGCAAATACAAAAGGAAAAAAAAAGGTTCTTTCACATAATTGCTTTTTTGCATGACTAAAGAGGCATTTCCTAATTATGAAAAATAAAAATAAATTGGCAAAACAAAGTAAGAAAACAAAGATGGTCTCTCATTGGCACACACATTTATACTGAATCTGAGTTAATATAATGTGTACTGAAGGTGCCAGATTCTCTGTGAATGCTTTTTGGAGAAAACCATGACATTTTCATACTGATTAAATTTATGACACAAGTACAGCAGGTATATTGTTGTAAAGGCAACATGCCCAAAGTACATCTATTTAATGCTATACTTCTCAGATAATTCTTCCATCTACTAATGTATAGTGGCTCAAACTTCCCTCAGGTGCTCTTTTAGATATGTTGTTTAAGATCTGATCATATTAGCACCCTTTAAACCCACATGTACACCAGGTGTAAGCCTCTGTTTGTGTGGTCTTGGCCCAAAGAGCTAGGGGCATCTGCACAGCCATTTTTTTCTCATTTATTCTGAGTGCTAAGGTCAGTTCAGCCTCTGCAACACCAGATCATTCTCTTTAGGACCACTACAGTAGCCTTGGTCTCCCCGAAACTATAGCTGCTGAGAACATAAATGGAACCAGTCTTAAGTGAGAGGAATGCCAGGAGGTACATTGCCTGATATTGTTTAAAAGCATTCATGAATAGTGTAAAACAAACTGCTTTTAGAATTCTACCACCTAATAAATGTCTGTTATGTTCCTTGCATACTAATTTCTACTTCTGGTCCTTCCTTGCAAAGGATGCTCAGTACTGTCCTCTTACAGCCTTTACCTCATCTTCAGTTTGCTTATCCCTCTTCTCTGGTAGCTCAAGTGAAAGTATACTACAGAGTGTGGAATATGCAGTATAACCACATTTGGCAGATGATGTTTCATAATCGGGTTCAGAAAGGTTCATATCTTAGAGGATTTTGAGAGGGTTTCCAAACAGGAAAGCTGAAGGTAAGCAGCTGCATGTTGCGCATTGACCTGAAATGAAAAGAAAGTGCTTGGGGCTTTCAACATGGAAGATGTTTGGGTATCTCTACTGTTTCATAGATACAGTAGTGATGATTTTGAAGGTCTGAAAGACATCAGTGATAATCTGCTTGAAAGTTTCCTGTTAAAATGTACAGCTTAATATTTTTTAACTTGTTCCATCTTCTGTCATGTGGGTCACATTCTTACTATGCAGAACAGGCTTCAGTTGTCACGGTGTCATCTTTCTTGATTTTTTAGGACTGTGTAGATGGCTGCCAACAAGCTTCGATCATGCACAGAGGAAAACAGCAAGGACTAGACCGAGTGGATTCAGAAGAGTACTGTCTCACATCAGATGAAGACAGAATCAAGTGAAGGTCTGTCTCTACATCATGCAGGTAAGTGGAGGAAGAAAAAACTTTTGATCCTGTTGCCAAATAAGATGACATTTTATTCTGTGGTGGGAGAGAGGAAGGTTTTGAGTTCAGGCAGACACTATAGAGACCAGGTAATTCTGAATTCCTGATCATCTTAAAGCTCCGTGGTTATACATTTCCTTCCAATAAAACATCCCCCTTGAAAAAAAAGAGATGAAAGAAATTCCCCAACTCTGAACTCAGTAGTCTTCTTAACCCTTGCCCAATAGCACATTTCATGAAAAAGCGTTAGAATATTAGATACATTTCTTAGGTTTTGATACAGTTGTGTTTCCTTTCTCTTTCAGCATACATCCATGTGCAAACACACGCAGACACGCACACATACACATCTATCTGTCTATATATAATCTTCAGCGGAAGCTCATGCATAGGGGAAATTCTGGGAATAATTAAGAAAAGGATACTGCATCCTCCAGCAGACGGAATACATCTTTTTCATTTAAAGCATTTTTTTTTTCTTTACCACCAACTTGCTGCAATTAGGAGGTTGTTGGAGAGATATCAATTGAGATTTGGGAACTGTTTTCTGGAAATGTTTTGAATTAAAATCTAATTGGTAGCTTTCTTTGATAACTATTTTATTGTTGGGTGCAGCTAAATGGAAATCGACCACAAAAGGAACTCAATTTTGTTTGTCATTAATTTTAACTCGATTTCACAAATGATTTACATATATGATATTTTCTCTATTTGTTCTGTACCATTCCTGAACTCCACTTAGAAGAACTTAGACTGATTTAGTGTTACTTTCCCAGTTATCTTTACTTTTAAATACTCTATATTACCTTAAATATGGGTTTCAATGGAATGGTTAAGAGGCAGTAAGGGGACCAAAATTAAACTTTTGTACTTGGTGAAAAACTAGGAAATTAATGTCCCTGAAGACAAAATCTACTTGTTTTTGGCTAAGACATTTTTGAGTGCTAGGGTCAAAGCAAAGTTAGACCTACACAACAAACATATGATCATAACAAAGCAAAATTTTGAAAAGATAAAATTACATAGCAACCATGCAAAAAGTCAAGGCTCAGCTACACAAGTTACCTCAGTTTAATGTGTTACCAGGACATCAAGTGAACTATGTCCATGTGTGATCACTAAATGTGAGCTAATTCAATGTACAATATGAGAAAGGTGAGAGATACCTATAAATAAGTATAGAAAGATTAATGAATAATTTTGCAATGGGAAGATGGGGTACAAGCATCAGTCGCAGCAGAGATGTAATTTTACTAACAATGAATGCCAAATAACCTGGGCAGGCAGGACCTCAGCCAAAACACACTTAACTGAGTCCAATTGACTCTGTGGATATTGGACTGTGCCCATGGAATGTAAGAGAAAACAGCAATTTGGGGAGGCCTAAACCCTTACAAGGGGGGACATAGTTGATATTTGTCTGGAATAAATTAAGACTGTCGTTGGTACCAGACAGAGGCAGGTATATGAGGGTTTGCCTATTGTGGAAATACAAATATTGAAAGCTTTTTCTCTTGAAAATTGAGTTAAACAGCAAAGTACAATATTGGTTTCTTTATTTGAGTGTTTGCAACTGAAATACTGTGCTGCTTAGCAGCAAAGAGAAGGATAACATCTTGCTGTATCACTGTGTGGGAAGCTGGCATGTCCTCTCTTCTGATAGATTTAGAAGTAAAACGGCTTTCACTTCATGGGGCATAACGACTGCAGTGATCCACCTTTTCCATGAGTCCCTAAGCACAGCACTGCTGCCCAGAGTACTCCACCAACACAGGAAAGCTGGCAGGAAACTGAGATGACACCGAGCATTGCAAAGTTTCTTAAGTAACAAACCAGCCACACCTACACTGTCTCAGTGCCGCGCATGGTGCTGTCTGAAAGCCTGTTTATAGTTGTCGTTTGGTTCTTGCTGTCATAAACTTTTGGCTCTGCAAGATAATCATTCATGTTCGGTTGTTTCCCTGCTTGATTTGGGTTCTTTGAATTCTGGTCCCATTTCAAAAAGCATTTATATAAAAATGCAATCTTCTGTTTCAGCAGATGTGCCCCACAAGTGCTTTCAGAGTGAAAGATGTGACTGACTTTGGTGACTCAGATATTTCTCAAATTCTGTTTAACTGTGGTTGCACTGAAATGAGGCACTTGATTTATATATCTTCTATCAGTATACCAGGCTCATACGCATGAAACTGAGGCTAACAGTTGACTATGAATCCTCTCATTTTCTTTCCTTTTATTTTTATTTTAATACTGGTAGCAGTGCATAAGAGAATAGACAAGTGGTTTGAAAATAAAGTCTTTTCACTTCTAAAATAAGGAGCTATAATTTGGAAATTGCTGTGAGACTGTATGAACTACAGTCATATGGTTTTTACACTTCTCAGATGGAAATTGTACATATCAATGTTGCTTTGCATTAACTTTAAAATATCTGTCCTCTACAAATTATTTTTTCAGGATGTTTAATTAAATTTAAATGGATTTCCAAAAAAAAAAAAAAAAAAAAAAAAAAAAAGGAATCCCTTTGCTAATTAGGTAGTGTTATAAATTCCTCACTGTGAACTTCAGAGAATTAGTAAGAGCTCAAGTACTTTGAGATTGGCATTTAAATTGCTTTTCACATGACTTCTTGTTAATGTTGTCTGTGCTCAGGAAGCATTTTGCCAATATCTGTTGATATCTATCTTTGCTCATTCAGTGTTTCTTTCACCATTGTATATAAGTGATATAATCACAGGTTAGAAAGGCAGTGTTTGTTCAGAAGAGCCATACCGTCAATGAATAGCAAGGTACTTCGCATTACTTTCTGAACAGAGTTCTTTGCTCCCAGGAGGATGTGATAACAGTTCATCTGTAATTTTTCTTGTAGAAAGGTGCCACTTACATGAAAAAAATTGGGGCTCAGCCTTGCCTTTGTTGTAGGAAACCACACAGTGGAGAAAAGGCCACTGGAGAGCCACCCATTCCCAAGAGAGGTTCTCTCTGAGATTCCCGCCTGCAGACTGCTTTGCAGATTTTGCTATGGTAATTTAGCATCAGAACTCTCAGACCAATATAAAGAATGCTGCAAATGGACCAAAATGTAGAGAACTTGATGGGAAATAAATGCCTTTTTTAATAAACAATATTGCTGTCAGTTTGAACAGCTGTAAGAAAGAGAAGACATTTCTAAACAACAGTCTGAAGAGGTTTCAAAAAATCTGTTATTGGTTACCTTTGGCCATTTAATATCCATTCTAGAAATCTGGGTAAGGTGCTTTGGGCCACTACTTTATCACACGTCTGCAGAAGCTCTGGAAGGGAGTAGAAAGGACTCATCTTTGCAGAACTTCATCGCTGAAAGCTTTTCAGAAAGAGGGGAGTGTGCTCACAGGGACCTGTCTGTGAGGGATGGGCAGTGCCTCAGTGGCAGAGCTCTGCTTGTAAGTACTCACAGGCATCTGGGACCTGGGAAGATTATTTTTACACTCCCCATAGCGCCATCTTTGCAAAGCCAGTTCAGGCCTGGAGCCAGTTTCAGCATCAGCTTGCTGACATACTTTCTTCCACCAGGGTGTGCCAATCAAACAGACTGCATTCTGTTGCCTGAGAATTCAAAACAGTCCTGGAGTGCATAGAAAATGCATCTAGTCCTGAGTGGGTTGTTGTGCTCAATACGTTTATGAAAGAATATTTGAAAGCAGGTAAAATCAAATCAAACATGCATACAACAGACAAAAGAAATAAAAAAATAATTAAAAAAAAAAAAAAAAAAAAAAAAAAACTCTATCCAGAGTATTTTTAAGTAAAGGGTTTTTAAAAAATCAGTGCAGACATGCTGGCTTTTTACCTCCTCTTGTTTTAACCTATGACTGATTCATCAGTTGAAGTGCAAAGGAACTGATCTTCTTATGGTAATTGATTCTCAGGGGCTATTAGTGTAAACGTAAATGCTCAACATAGATGTTACGTAGGTGGGTGTTAGGGGGAAAACATAAAGTGTCAGCAAAATAAGGCAGTCTGTTCATACCGTGTGGTGAGAAAGTGAAGAGTGTTAGAAATCAGAGACTCAGAAATGCCTCCCAGAGTCAGCTGTGAGTGGAGTCTCCCATTGTGAGTAATTATAAGAAACCTACTGCGCAAGAGTCAATTCTGGTCCTTTAGTCCAACAGGCAAGACACTTACCTGAAAATAACAGAGATTTCAGGTGAGATTTGAAAAAGAGCTTACATGAGTTAAACACCTGGCTGCCATTGACCTGCTGTGGGAGGTGGGCACCTAACTTTTTAGGTATATCTGAAAACTGTTGGGACTCTGTTTTCTTCTATAGCCCTGGACTAGAATTCTTTTTTTTTTTTTTTCTCATAACATCTGTGATTTTCAAACCACAGAGAATAAAAGAAGAGCATTCCAGTGAAAGTCCAAGAGAATATTTTAGTTGACCTAGCTCATCAAAAATTGCAAGAGTAACTCCAAATTATTGGACAAAATTATAAACAAAAGAAAACTGTTGGTTTTGTCTTCTTTGTTTTTACTCCTCGTAAGTTTATGATTTCCAGGTTCTCTTTGGAAGTCAAGGAGTTTAAAACATACTCTCTCTTCTTTTTTCATTTTTTTTAATAAGAAGTTATGTTTTCACACGTCTCTAAAAATCAGATCTTCCAAGTAAGCAACAAATAAATTTTGAGATTGATGATAAAATTAGGAAACTAAATCATACTGTATTTATAATTCTTCTTAAGATTATGGAGAATATAGTCAGCTTAACGAAGAATATGCTGTGTGTACGTGTGTAAGCTCCCTTAAGCTGCATTTGTCTTGACGGTGACAGCAGGAGAAAGTGAACGGATGACGCATGTCTGTCACCGCTGCCTGGTGTGACTGTTGCATGTACAGCCTGACATAGGCTATACTGGAAGGAATGCGGTCAGCCCTGATATTGGGCGACTAGAGGAGGAATCAGTCCCTCAGAACTCTTCCCCTCCTTGCATACGCTTCACAGTCATCTTGAGAAAGGCCCCTGGGCAAAACTGGGTACTATAGAATCAAATCTGTGCTTAGTAGGAGACATTTTACTTCCTTAATAATTGTGAAGTGTCAGTTCCCAGCAGCAAACACATTCTAATACGCTGCCTTTTTATGATGATGTGAGAACCACAAGGAGTCTGGGATTCTAAATTCCTTTCAGATCCTTTATATATATATATATATATATATATATAAAAAAAAAAAAAAAAGTCCAGATGGCTCACAAAACATTTAAAGAACTTTATTTGAAAAACATTTTCTTTCTAAATGGGAATTTACACAGAGTACAATTAAACATGTTTTTCTAACTAAACATACTAGTTTGTATCTTGTGGCAGGGAAAAATAAATATGTAAAAATAAAAACAATCTGAGACTCAGAGTTAATCATGTTGTGCCAGCTTGACTCAGATTCTGTGATGGAGGGCCATGCATGCTCTCCTGCTGCAATCCCAGGCTCCTAGATCTGCCATCAGGACCAGGCTCATCAAACTGATAGGAAATACATGTCAAGCTTCTTTCCCTCTCTTTTAAAGACAGTTACTGTGTTTGCCTTCTCCAGCTATGTGGGATTTCCCCCAACCTTCCCATATGCTTGAAAATGATCAGTTCTGGTTCAGAGATTGCCTTGACTCACTGTAAAAGTACTTGAAGGTGAGTTTTCTAGCAGGCCCTGCTGGCAGAAGTGCATCTAATTCATCTAAACACTTCAGTTTATGTTTTTCCCATTGCAGTTGCTACATTCTTCTCTCAATTACAATTGGTTTTGCAAATAACTTTTATGAAGATAGAGCGGAAAATTGTCTATTTGTTTTGATACTGATAAATTATTTTGCACCTCAGCCTTATTGATCAGAACATTGTGTACCAGGTTATTTCTTACTATCCATCTTCATTTGTCACTGTTGCCGTTGTGTTAGTTTTTATTTTCTTTTGACTTATGCTAAGAAGTTCCTGAGTCTTCCATATTGCTTTGTTACAGTTCCTCTACTTCTTCTCCTTTGAGCCAGACAACTACTGTGTCTTTAATATTTAATGTCAAAACTGTCACTTTCTCTGAAGTTCTCTTTACCATGCCATTTCTTCACAAGAGTCTTACCAGATCCCTGAGCTGGTCTGCTTTTTTGTTTGCTCACTTGCTTGTTTCATAAAACAGCTGTCCTATTCATTTTATTTTCATCACCTTTTTTCCTGAACTCCTCAGGTTTACCATTACACCCATTTTAAGATTTTTGACTAGACACTCCTCACTGGTTGGAATCCAGTCTAAATCACTTCTCTGGAACCTTTCTCCATCTTCAGAAACGTGTGCATAGTACGAACCAGAATCACTTGCTTGTGCCCTGCTGTTTTGCCACTGATATTTGGGTAATTAAAATAGATCTCTATCCCCTGTTGCCCATCCATTTCTATAGTTCTCCCTGGTCAAATACGTGCTATTGATCACCTTCTTCAGATTAAATATTCCAAATTCACCATGATTTTTTGCATGTTCTTTTCCTGTTTTGTCTTTATCCAGAGATATATGTCTGTTTTTCTCTAATTCTAGAACTACAGAAAAAGCATACTAATTCTTGGCATTTATTGAAATGCGTTTTATTCTTCCTTGCTTCTCCTGCCTGCAACTGTACTATTCTAGATCAGTATCATCACCCTGTGTTGTGTTCACCGGTCTCCCACTCACCAGTTAAGTGTCATTTCATTATGCTGTCAGACTTTGATCTATTCCCTATTACTTTTTGCTTTTGTGTATAAGCATATTCATCATATTGCCCTGTTACTCCTTTTTGTCTCTCCCATGGTTCATATTTTACTCTAGGAGTCGCTGCATTTTTAGTGATAGATGGACTTTTACCATCACCTTATTTCAAGCCTTGTTTAAAAAATTCCTAATAGGTCAGTGCCTTGAGATGAACTGCCTGGATTTCCACAGCAGAAAGTTTGTGGAACACTGCTGTTGTTGAGGGTAAAGCCCTGGTATTGTTATCGTGTACCTCAAGGCATTCATCTCTTTCTCTGTTTATTCTGATGGTCACTTCTGGCAATCATAAAATAAAGATTTTATAAACACAGCTACATTTAATGTGCTCAGGTTCAGTTATCCATAGTAGTTCAGACAACACCACAGTGATGTGGGAGGGAAGCATGGAGTAAAGAGGGGAATAGCAATTTCTTAAGCAAGTTCAGTTAAAAGAGATTCATAAAGCAGCCTTCATGAGTGCTCATGTTACCATTCTTAAATTCTTCCTATGATGATAGCTGAAGTTGACGATAGCAAATGTAATACAGTGAAACTTCTGTTTCCAGATGCCAGAGGTTTTACTAGAGGGTAGTACCTTATATTTGGCCATATCTGGATAACACAGTAGCTTTTGGCTAAATGGAAACAGAAGGATCTTTCTTTCCTTTAGTTGTCATCTGTAGTGGTGATTACATTTCTATAATCAGGCATAGTTTCATTTTGCTATAGTTTGTTTCCACATTAAAAAATTTCATCTAACCATGCGACCTGTGCATCCTTTGCAGTATCATGATAATGACAGACAAGTACAGGGGGATGCTTCTGTTGAGGCCATTAAGCTGATAGTGTCTAAATTCAGAAAGATCCCTTGAGCTCTTTCAGTGTAATGCTGGGTTCAGTTAGCATTTTTTCAATCTACTGAGAAACAAACTCTGAATTTGCAGATGCTCATCATGCTGGAAGTGAAATTTGTTTCAACCAGATGATAGTATAAGAATATCTGTATGTAACACCAATGGCTTATAGCGGGAAACACTTTTAAGCACATAGGAAGATGTCCGTATATGGCATCTTTTTGAGATTATGTAATGTAGCAATCTGATGGGAAGCTGGTTTATTTTATCTTAACTTCTAAATGATTCTGTTTTCATTAGAGCCACAGTTATTGTAGCAATAGTATTTTTATGCTTGGCTCCTAAGAAGGTGATGTGGAGAGGACACAGTACAGAAACAGATGTACAGTTTTTACATTTCTGTTTCTTTGTCAATTATCTTTTATCTTGTTTGCATTCGTGTCCTTCTGTACAAGCAGACGTACAACTGATGGTTTCTTTTATTGGGTTCTATTGTGCTGTCAAGCCTGGTTTAAAACACAGTAATCTCATAGACACTTACAATTATGAACTTCATATGAATTCACAAACACATTAAAGATGCACAGGTAGCAAATTAGCTGAGAATCTCAGCAATCTGCACTTAGAGTAAATATCCTACTTCTAAAGAAGTGGGATGCCTTTAAAAGTCAACAGTTGTTTTGGAAGTACTTTGTCATATTTATGAAACACTGCGTTGCATTTATGGCACATAGTGTCATGATAAGTTGTCCAAAGTGCCTGTCAGCTTCCCTTACAAAATAAATTTAAAAAAAGGAACAACTGAAAAGATCACCTTGAAGAGAGTAACAAGCAAGAGGTTAACACCGTTTTTCCCTTTTTCCATGAGATTCAAACTGTCTTTAAACTTTCTGCTTCTCTAGTTTAATATTTTTCCAATGCAATTTAATAGAAATTGACTATTTTAATTTTCTACCATGAAAAGTTATAAATAAAGACATTTTTAAAAGTAAATAACTTTTAGGAGCTTTTAAAAGCACGCAGCTGTTCTAACATAAGAGATCCTAGTTAGCTCTGTTTTAATACAAACCACAAAGAGGTCAAAGCATCCAGATTTTTTTTTATTATTTTTATTACCCATTCACATTTAATGCAAATTCCAGCAATGTATTCATGTTATTTCTTTAGGCACCTTCAGAATGCCAGCAGGTAATTGAGTAATCTGAGCTAATGGCGCTCATGTCAGGTGCCTAAAGAAATACCCTGAGGATGACGTTTGGAGCCGACTTATCATATACTCCTCTTTTACAACTAAGAAGATGAATCTGTCAGAAATATAAAGAGCAATAATAGGAAAGTGTTAATAAAAACATTTTTTTTTTCACTAAGGATTTTATTCATCATACATCTTAAAAAGGAATCTCTGATTTGATGAAAAGATGGCTAGTACGTACCACAGAGCAGAATAGACAACAGGATGGCATTTCACAGCATCTGGGAAACATACGTCCTGGGACCATTATTTCCCAAAATCAGAGCTTTACTTTCTATTTTATTGTGGAAAAGAAAGCCTTTAACGCTAGGATCGAAACAAGGTTTTAATAGATGGCTTCACAATAAGTTATTCAGGAGAAAAATAAAGTGATATTTGTGCCAGTGTTGGACAGAAGTTTTGCGATGTGAATTACTACCCTTACAGCCATAGTTGCTGACATGTGAGAACGACAATACCATCAACAATAACACTTTCTTATTATAGTTTCCAAAACTAAATAAAAAAGATAGTAAGACAAGACTGTAGGAGTCTGGTACCCTAGGGTAGGAATGTGAGAGTTCATAGACAGCTTTAGCGTGAAATGCTAACAATCTGGTTTTCTGGAGGGAGGGTTTCAACTTCGTAAATTCAGGAAAGCAGAGCTTGTCCCGCACAGTCACCAGTTCTGGAACTGTTGTGGTATGGCCACCCCTGAAATTTGCTTCCTATACTTAGCTATTATGCACCCCAAAAAGTGCTGTTACTTACCATCTGAGATCATGTGAATCAGTTCCTACTTCGAGACATGGATTTATCTGAAAAGGTCTGCATCTTCCTGGCAACGAAGCTAGATAGTTGAGGTTGCCTGATTTGCCTGATTGCTTGCTCACTCAAGAGTTTAGGGCCCTGGGCTATTGATATCTGGTTGGGTTGGGTTGGGTTGGGGTTTTGTTGTTATTTGCTTTCAAGAAACTTCATATAAAAGTTTCTACACAGCACAGCTTGAGCTATGACCTTCTTATGCATCCCTGTGTGTGCAATCCAAATGAACTGAGTTAGGAATGTTTTATTACAGATGAAGTTTTCAGGTCTAACTTGTCAGTATCAAAGACCACAGAACAATCAGCTCCTAAATGACTCTGTAACTCCAGTTGGAGCACTTAGTGGTCACACTACTCTACCCTCTCCTGACCATTCCTGTGCCCTCCTACTCCATATTTACATGCACCTGTCTCCCCATTAACACCTCGTTAAGGCACACACCTGCTGTGGTTTTACTTAAATCCATTGCACTGCAGCTATTAACCCTGTATATTTCATTATGAGGCACTCAGCACAATAGCAGCACTGAGTAAGGTTCATTAATGAGTCATGCAGCCAACAAAAACTGGGTGTCTCCTTTACGTTCAATTTCTTCGCACTCCCGCTCACCCCTTTTTAATAATTGATTATGTATTAAATACATTCCCCAGGAAAAAAAAAAAATACATGAACACACATGTGCACATGCATTAAATCCAGCTGAAATAGCACAGTTTTGAGACATAATAACGGACAGAAATGCAATATATATTTATAAATGTTAAGGGCAACAATGAAACCACAACTCTCGGGCTTAGGAGACAGTTCTATTCAAAGGTTTGTCAAACATCTGCAGCTTCATCAGCAAGCTGTAGCCTCTGCTAATGCTATTTCTAAAAAGTAAGTGTATCAGTGTATATCCTTAGACTAGGAGGCATATAGACCTCACAGAGAAAAATAAATAAATAAAAGGAGGAAGAAGAAGAAACGGAGTTTATTAATATCTGTAGTAAAAGAAAAGTGGTATGTTAGCAGCCAGTATGATTGATACGAAGTTCAGAATCCAAACTGTCATGGCAATTTCTCCATCAGTTTCATTTAATTTGTTTCAAAATATTCTATTATGATGTAACACTTTTAGGAAGAGAAACTAGACAAGCAAAGACAGCAAATGATTGCTCCATGACTGTGTAATCAAGAAATACCATAATCCGTTATTTGGTCACAATCCCATGAATCTACCCCAAGGAAAATCTAAGCTTTGGAGCTCGTTTGGGTCAAAACCTCATCTGCTTGTTGGACAGCTACATAAAACTATTGAATGTGGTACTTCAATAACACAGTAAGAGAGACCCTCAGATGTATCCATACATTTGATCAATGATTTGCTGCAAATTGCATTAAGTGGCCACAGATCAGTATTTCTTACTGAACATCCTTACAGAAGGGTAATTTGCTGTGTAATTGCTTTTCATCGCTTCTTTATCATGGACTATTGCTTTGCTCAGTCAAATCTCTCATACTTATGCCACAAAAGACACAAGAGTTGTTCTTTCAAATTTCATAGTGCTTATGTTGCTTGGTAATACAGTGCTGTTTATACACACAAATACACAGTGTGAGAAACTTAAAAGATCTCTATGCAACTTGCATTGCAATTAGAAGTGCAATGCTCTCCTCATTTTAGCTGGTTCTGATGAACCTTAATAGGATGCTTGCATTTAAAAGGATCAGTTTAAAGAGTTCAGAAGTCCTGCAATTGTAGTAAATGTAACATTTGCTGTTTAATACATATAATGCACATCTGTTCTACTGTATCTTGATAACAGTTTTCCCCTCAGTATCTTACTTTCTCATGGAAATCTCTTTTTATTTTCACTCAGTTGATAGATGCCAGTTTTGCCAGTGATCCTGGATATTTTTGCAGAATTAAAATATAAGGAAAAACACCTTTCTATACAGAAAAAGTTCCTGCACCTCTCCTTCCAGATGCTTACTTGGAATGGAGATGATAATCCTTGCAAATATTAAAAGTATTTACATACAGTATAAGGTGATCCACCTATAAACCAACCCATTAGATCTGGCTGTAGACTTTACACATTTCTTCAGCAGGGAAGCCCACCAATGGGGTGTTTTTAATAGGCATTGAAAGCTACACTTTATTATTCACTGAGTAGAACTGACATTGGATTTGATTCAGTAAGGAGCACTAACTGCATAAACAGATGTCAACTGCTATTTGGTCTGGTGACCATGGACTGGATAAATAAATAGAAAATCTAAGAAGGAGCACAGAACTAAAGACTGGGCTCATCTTTAAATGACAGGAGGATGAGCTTACTAGCAAAATTTCCAATATACTGTATCAGCGTCTTTTGATGTTCATCTGGAAAGAAAATGGAGAGTAGGATTCTTGCTATAAAGGAGAAATAAAGTAGTAATACAACACTCATTAACTACTCCTGAGAAATGTGTCATCCCTATTTCATATATCATAGTCAGCACTTGGTGAGGGTCCTCAAAGAATATTATCTATGATACCACACATTAACTACCTGGAGCATACAGGGATAGAGTCAGCCAAAGTCAAAGGGAAGAGTACTGTTGAATTCTGTGGACTAAACATCCAGGCCCTTAGGGGCAGATTCTGTTCTCTTGGCGGTAAATCTTGCAATCCATTAACTTCTAGTGGCAACTGTGTCTACATGTTTTCTCCATTATGATTCTATCTTCATATTAGTATGTAAACATCTGTCTCAGTACAGCCCCATAGGTTGTGCCCCATTCTGCTAAGACCATTATAAATATATACTGAATGACAAACTCTTCCCCAAAGAGCTCAGCCCTAGAGCTTGTCTTTAAATGCTGATTCTCTCCCTTGTTTCGCTGATGGCAGAGGGAGAGAGAAATCATATAGTATACAGAAACATTTTGTTCTTTATGGTAGAAATTTCACTGTAACGTAGAACCAACAAAATGCCTCAACATCGGTTCCTTTTCTCTCCTCTCAGTATGAGAAGCAGGGGAGGGAGTGCACATCATAGGCTAGCTTCTTATCCATCTTAGTTGCTGGAGGAGACAGGCAGTTTGAGTGGAATTTAGCATAGTTTAATGTTATACCTCATCCAGGAGAGCTGCAGGCTCGTGCTGAGAGCGACAGCCCTGGTCTTCCCTCTCTCTCTCTCTGCCTGCCCCAGCTGCACTTTGCCTTGTCTTGCAATGGACTGAGCTGCACAGTCTCTTGACTGCAGAGGAAATAAATCCGTATGAGTCACCTGATGGAAAATTAGACAATTAGTGGGGACTGGTGTAGGGGATGAATGAGAAAAAAAAATCACCAAACTGGTGCTCATGTGACTTACCCAGCAGCCACACCATCATTCAACTGATGCAAGAGAAATAGAAGCCTGTTGGCTGGAAGCAACCGGGGGAGTGGAATGGTTTAGACCCAGTCCTTTCAGAAGCCACTCACAGCTACACCAGAGAAGAGAGAAAGTGTAATGTTATCCTTTTGTTTATGGTATGGAAAGAGCAGACCAGGGCACGGCCCTTGCAGCCTTCATGCGGCACTACACAGCCGAGTAGTTTAGAGAGCTTGAAAACGCTAATGGCCTCCATCCTCATACAACAAGGAGAATGCAGCCATTGCAAATTGTAGTCTCCCTTTCACTCACTCCCTGATTAGCCAAAGCTAATGACATTCATTGAATTGGGACTTTAAATCTTTAAACTTCCTCAGTCTATAAAATACTCTACTTGTAACCACATATACATGACATTATTGGGAATTATGTAAATAAAACCACCTGCCAGACAGTTTTTATACTGGGGAAATAGGGTCTCAATTTCAAATGGCATTTTAAAATTTATGTCATTTAATAAAACAATAAATTTATATTTTCCAGCTTTGTCATTATAAGGCTTAAAGACAGTTTCATGTGTGGCACCTACTTGCATTTAACTCCTGGATTTATTACAACAAACATCACTTTAAAACAACGCATTCACATTTTCAAAGGAAAATAAATAGTTAATGGTTTCAAAATTATTATTCTTTTCCACACAATCCCATAAAAAATTCCCAATGAAAAAGCTAATAGACCAATGGCAAGACACTTACATATGCAAATACGTTTCAGTGAAAGAGTTAAAGTGCTTTATAATATAAATTTGCTTTCAGTGCCAATATAATTAGATTGTAACAAGCAAACCCCTGCAACATAACACAGTGAAAATTTGAAAATTTGATTCTGCCTGGCAAACAACCAAATCCCTGCGTGTGCACAAACCTGACATTAATAAGCTACAAGAGATTACATGATTTAGAAAAGAAGCACTTGGTGTTACAAAATCAAATAATAGATCTCTAGGCTATAATTAGGAGAATTGGGATTCAACAATGAAGTCATAATAATGTAATTTAGCTGTAAGTAACAGAGCCATGGAGTCACATTAGGAGGTGTGATCACATCTTTCAGCAAAGCTCGGCTGTGTAGACTTATTGCTGCACAGTTTAGTCTAGTACACAGCAACCTGTTGGCACGGAGCTCAGGCTGACAGCCTCTTGTTCTCTAGGGGCAGTATGGCAAAGTGCCACCCGTGCGTTTTTATTTCAGTCTTGTGACTTTTAAGTCAAAACAATAAAATTATATATACTGAGCGTAGAGTTGCCTGTGAATATTTATATAAATTACTGCACAGCGTGGGTTTAGGGACTGTTTAACAACAAATATATATATGTATATAAAGAAAATGAAAAAAAAAAAATAAACAGCTGAAGCAGGACGTCAGGTTTCTAGTAGGCTTCATGAACACATAGCATTCAGCTACTTTATTCATCCATTTCTGCTGTTAAGATACAGGCCTCCAGATCAGTGCCTCAGGGGAAAAGTAGGCCCGAGTCTCCTTTGCTTGAGTCTTTTACGCTGCTATGATAGGGTTACTAGCTTGGCCCAGAGAGCGGGTGCTGCCGTGGCACTTCCAGTTAGCAGCAAAAGCCTAGCGCAGGGGGCAGCTCACCGGAGCCGCAGGCCCTGCTTGCTGCCCCCCGGCAGCCATGGGGCAGGGCCTGCAGCCCCCACATGCAGCCCAGCCCCCGGCTGGCAGCACCCGGTGAGGTGCAAGCACACCTCCGCTGCCTGGTGAACGCTGCCATTTGGGTCAAGCCACTACAGAGAGCTCCAACCATAGCAGCAGCCCCTCTCCTGCACCTGTGTATCACCCAGCCACAGCTTCCTGGGCTTCCCAGAGGCAGCAGGGCTGTGCGCAGCTCCCAGAGCCCGCTCTGCCCTGAGCTCCGTTCTGCATCCAGACCTGAAATCCGATTTCCCCTCACAAAGGAACATGCAAAGATTTAGTTGGTTGTCAGGTTCTGAGGTGTTAAAAACAACTTTGTGGTTTTGGGGGTGGGATGAGGGGGTTTGGTGTGTTTCTTTTTCATTTTGTAGCCTACTAGATAAATGGAGGAGACAGGCACTGACTTTGCATCTAGACTGTGAAAATTCAAACACGTTAGGATAAAACTTTGAAATGGGTTTGTCTATTCTTGCTATGGCTTCACAAGGTGGGGTCAGTAGTCCAACAGCATTCCCATCTTTTGGGGAAAGCTAAGAGCTTCAGGTTTCACTCAGTCTTTTGTATAAAATAAAGTGTTCTTTAAGGCAAATGAAAACAGTTTCTTCCACCTGTTGGTGTTGTTAGTTTCATTTATTTGCAGTTTCTTCCAATTACTGTTCATTTTATTAGTTATGTTTGTGCCATTTTTTTGTTTTGTTTTGATGACATTTTGATTTGTTTCAAACTGCCCTTTATTTTAATTTTCTTTCCCAAGGATGTTGATTTACGGTCGTTTCTTCTATTTCTTTTATGCTTTAAATGATCTGTTTGTTTTATTTCCTTTATTTGCATAGCACTTACTTTTCATGACCTTTTTGTTGCTGCAGCTGCTGCTGCTTCTGGACTGCTGGCATTTTCTCCTACTTATCAACCGGGAATCAGTGAAAGTAAGCCTAAACCTGGTGAAGGCAAGCACCCAAACACAAAATCTTTTCTGATATTTATTTATTTATATTAATCACCACTGGCTTAAAGGCACTGGGACTTCTCAAAGTACAAGCTAAAATGTTTTCTTTCTTTTTAAAGAAACATACTATAGCAACTCTCTCTCTGTGCCTAGCTAAAGGTTATAGCTGAACAGCCCTCTTTAAGCTGGTTTAATTCTTTGGCATCTCTCTCAGGAGCAAAGACGTTTGTAATGGAGGTAACATGAAGATAATTGTGGAGGTGTTTCCTGAGGCTCTCAGTCACTGATGATGCTTACAACTTTCAGTAGCCTTCATAGAATAGAATATCCTGGGTTGGAAGGGACCCGCAAGGATCATCGAGTCCAACCCCTGGGCCTGTACAGGCCCACCCCAAAATCAGACCATGTGTCTGAGAGCGTTTTCCAAACACATCTCAAGCTCTGGCAGGTTCAGTGCTGTGTCCACTGCCCTGGGGAGCCTGTTCAGTGCCTGACCACCCTATCTGTGAAGAACCTTTTCCTAACACCCGGCCTGAACCTCCCCTGTTGCAGCTCCATGCTGTTGAAGCTAACAGCTTCACTGCTAGTGTGAAATACTGTGTGGATGTGTAAAAATTAATATACTTGAGCAAAGTAAAAATTCTTATAGCTAAAGTCTACGGAATAATATGTTTATTATGGCTATATGAGTGTGCTACCAGACAGGTGTGTCTGCATATTAACAACATGCAGGGGTGGGTGTGCGGGTGGGTATACGTGTGTGTGTCTGCCAATAGGCAAATATGTGAATATACTCATAAACATGCACACATTTATTTAAAAATTATAATATTTCTATCTGATATATTATTATCATATCTGCATTGTTCAGGTTATCTAATGTGAGAGTATATGTATAGGGCCTGTGCCTATTGCATACACATTTCTAGTTAAATGAAGAATAAAGGTAGTAACACTAGATTAAATAGATATAAACTACAGTTCATAATCTCTTTTCACTTAACGTTTATTCTACAAAAGCTGATGTTATTTCAGTTTTCTTAGTGAAATTACTGCTATCAGAATTATTCCCAAAATTGATTCTGTGGTTCACAGTAGAAAAACAACCTCCTGTTCTTTAAAGCTGTTGATGCCATTCTTCTAAAAACAACAACAAAATAGTGATGATATATTTAATCTGGTTCCTCATTTTCTGGTGCTGTGTCACAAATTGGCATTTTGCCAGGAAACCAGGAGTATGTATCAAATTGCCATCTTTTTTTTGCATGTTAGATGGTTTGCAGTGACCTGTTGAATAAAGTCTGCATTAAAACATGCTTTTTGGATGCTCCCCCTTCCCTGTTAAAGTTTCGTATTGCTTCTCCCACCATTAGTGTTTGAGCCATTTTTTATGTGTATGTGTGCAAGACAAATGTATATATATTTACACATAAAAGTGCACGCGCATCTATGATGAGCCAAAGCCAGAACAGCCTCTGTCTCAGCTTGTTTGCAAGTTATGCATATTCTGGGGAATGAAACTTGAATACTGTTCACAGAGAAAGTATGTGAGTTAGCCCAAGGGCAGAAGCAAGTCATGTGCAACAGGTTACATGATTTTACATAACTTTCAGTGAAAAAAAGAAAAAAAAAAAAGCACCTCATTGTCAATATTGCAGGAAATAATTTAGAACATAAACAGTTGTCCTCACTGATTCATGCATGTACTTCAGTACTGTACCTTTGCTGTTTTTACCATAACACAATCTTTTTCCCATCTACCCTCAATATAATCCATCAGCAAAAGAAAGTAAAATCAGAACATTCTCTATAGCTGTTCCTAGCTTTACTATCTGCTTCATTTCCAGGGTTGGCATAGGAAGACAGTGAGAGCAGTTTGGAGACAGGCTATTCTAATGACCTTGTTTTGTTCCACGTGGCTAGCTCCTAGAGACAGTCTGGGCCAAAACATACTAATTTTTATTTTATTTTATTTTATTTTACAGAGGATGCATTAGCTTACAAAGACACACTGCTGTCATAGCTTCCTCCTCAGAGCTCTTTCCAGACTACTGTCTTACTTCCCCAGCTTACAAGTCCTCGCTGTTGGACTTGCAAACATCCTAAGGAAGAGGGCACACGGTGAATGGGCAAGCAGTGTGGTCCCAGTTGCATGGCCAAGAGGGCACATTTTTGAGATTACGTAGAATGAAGTATCATGGGCATCTGCCACTTTCCTGGCTCCCTTTCTTTGCTGTCTAGTACAAGCTAGCAGTGATGGTACAAGTGCAGGGACCTCAAAGATATACATGAAATGTATTGCAATAAAAAGGAAAAAATATATATTTTTTCCAGCTTTTGTACCATAAAAAAAGGTTGAGTCAAAGTTCATAGTTCTCTGGAGAATACATGGGGAAGGAACACACACCAGGTGTATGTTGGTTACAGGTAGTGGGAAGAGTAAATGAGTTCCTATACTGAATCGTCTCTGGGTTTGCTCTCTGAATTCAGCTTAAATTAACTGATTATTAGTAGTATATTGGAAAATGTGTTTCAAGTTACTGAAATATTACAGAACTGCAGGGCAAAATATATTTCAGGTACAGCCATAGCTGCAATTGTGCTAGAATTCACAGCCTGGTTATGATTTTTCTTATATAATGCTCATTTGAATACCACTAGTTCAGGCTCTTAGAGGAGTTCATCTAAAAGTCGGAGTTCTGCATCTCCTGACTAGAATGACTTTCAGAGCAAAACTATCACTCTGATCATGGTTTGCTGGAATCATTTTTACTCCACTGCTTTTGTTCAACAGTTATGTCTTTACTACTGCTACTAGTTTTACTAGTATTACAGGTAGCGTTGGTGTATCTTTAATCTCACTCCCATTTCAGAGCTAGCTGTTTTGTTCAGATTCTGCTGTTGTTTTCCTTAACCCTGAGCTCCCCGTTGTGCTGTAAAAGTGCAGCAAGAGCTTCCAGGGCTTGCTGCCCCAGCAGGGACAGCTATACCCAAACGTTACCAGCTACTGCTGCACTGGAAGAGGTTTACAGGGTCAAAAAGAACCTGAAAATTGAAGAGGGAAATGCACACTGGGTTGGGTAGCCAGGGAAAGCTGGAAACAGAAGGAGAGTCTTGCATTCTTGTCTCTAAAACTTCTGCATGCTAAATCCTTTTAACAGAACAGAAAAATCAGGCTGGAAGGAACCAGGTTACTCATTCCTATGATGTCATATTTTGAGTTTACAAGATCGCTGCAGAGTAAATAGACAGTCTGCCTACACTATCCTCCCTGTCTCGCCAAACTCCATTCTCCATTCTTACATCATTTTTCACACCGTTCTCCTCTTTCATTGTCTTAAAGGGGACACTGTTACCAAACAGCATGTCTTGCTTCTGGATGTTACTGTTTATATTACCGTGTTCTTCTTTATCACCATATACCTGATATGTGGTTCCTTTTGACTAGGATAATTTCCATTTCCTCTTACTGTCTATATTCAATTTATAACATCTATTTACGTCTGGGTTTCTGATGTCTCCTTCTATTTGAAGAGTCAAGGAGATTGTGTACAGTTAGTTCATTCTCACTAAATCATAGAAATATGAGTGAATACAAGGTAGGTCGTTTCCTTCATTCATTTTGCCTGGGGCATACGTGGGTTGATGGACCTTTCTGAAGCCTTATTCAGAATTTATCCCTGGTTTTGCAGCAAGCCAAGCAATCTATTTTTAAGAATATAATATGAAAGGGAGATCTCAGTGGTAGTAGTGCTGTTACCCCATGGGCCCCTTCCATTTTTGTCCTTTGCACAGAGATGCATAATTTCTCTGCAACTCAACAGCCTTCAGACAGGTACAGGTTCTGTATTTGCAGGGGGGAAAAAAAGCTTCTTAGCTCTACTAACTCAAATAAAAACCATCACCACCAACAAAAACAAACATCAGAGTTAGGGATCGCCTCCTGTCTTGTCACAGCAATATGATACCAGGGTGGAAAATTTTAAGAAGGACCTGTGCAATTTCAGTTAATCTCAGTGGAATTTTAATTTGAGTAGCATTAGGGTATCAATATTGTTTACAATAGTATTTTATCATTGACCATAGGGTGATCTCTCTCTCTCTCTCTCTCTGTGCAGCAATTGCTATTTTTTAAGTGCCCAGAAGTGTACTTAGGCCTTACACTAAACACACAACATGGAGGCTACTGTATAAACACAGCTTCGATACTGATCCTAAGATCCTCATCCAAGTCTCCCTAAAATGAGCTGAAAGACTTCTTTTGATAGCACTGACACGGATCAGGCCTAATTACCTAATGGCTCAACTAAACGTCTTTTATGTCTCTATCAGTGTGTGTACTTATATATATATATATATAAAAAAAAAAAGATAAACACACCTACTGAAACACAATTACTCATTCCAAACTAAAGCTCCTGCACTGAGAGTATCTATTTACTGCAAAGCTTAGAATGTGGTCACTGCTCTGCTTCATTCTTTTTTTTCAGCTTAAAATTCTTCAGTGTCCAGAATACCAGTAAATCTGCCATAGCTAACTGAACTACTATACCATTAGACAAAAGTAATTGTACATACAAACTATTTAAATTTCATCTGTGATTAGCTCTACGTATAACCAATGTTTTCACTATAGGGTAAGTCTTTTCTTTCTTAGAGAATCGCGTGTGATGAATGAATAAAGACTCATAGGTGTGTATTTCACTACTTACACTGGGAAGCATTCCTACCAGAAAACTTAGAAATCACACTATTCCCAACAGTCACCCTAGTCTGCCTTAAAAATAACTAAAGACTGTAGTCGTATTTTTTTCTCAAAACATGAAACGCATTTTATGCAACAATGCCTCAGATGAGACACAA
This sequence comes from Oxyura jamaicensis, assembly GCF_011077185.1. NCBI lineage: Eukaryota > Metazoa > Chordata > Aves > Anseriformes > Anatidae > Oxyura > Oxyura jamaicensis. Next base: position 60,020,949 of record NC_048897.1, on the reverse strand, counting down.
ACTCAACAGAGCTTACAAATATTCGACATTAGCTCCTTTCAGAGTGTTGCTTCAGCCTTATTGGTGATTGCAGATGTGCTGGTATTTTGTAAACCCAGTCTTTAGATTAAAATTCATGAAAGATAGCTCACTTGCATAAATAAATCAAGGATGCAAAAATAAAGTTTAAACATCCATACACTACTACTATCATTTTGCCAAAATGACACACAGCATGACTGCAGAATTTGCTATAATAAAGTAATTGAGAAGAAAATCTGCCTTGCTGTATTGATGAAAAAGGTAAGGTATGTATCCATGGCTTTAATAGCATATTAACTATTCAGTGACCTTTTTAGAGTTATTGAGCACCCACAAATCCTACTGGAGAGTATGGCAACATCTCAAAGTGAAAAAGGGCTCTCATCTCACAGCCAGCCAACAAAGATACTAATGCCTATTTCCACCATGATAGCTAAGCCAGGCCAGGCCATATGGGGTAGATACTGCAAGTCAGTTGCTCTGACTTGAGTTTATATATGAAATTAATAACTGAAATTATCCTGGTAAACTTGGTGACCCTACAACACTAATGAGGATTTAAGGATTAACATGCAACCTGTCTGGCTGTCATACAGTGCTGTTTAATGAATACTGATTTATTTTTATTTGGGGGGGGGGCCCCCCCCCCAATGACAGGGCATGCCAACTTACTGATTTCATCAACGTTTTCATTGAAAAAAATGTGTGTAATGTTTATGATTGACTTTCTGTTTGGAGGGAATGGGGTGGAGGAGAGAGAGAAGAAATGAAGAAATGTGATAACTATAGTACTATTACATTTTCTTCAGAATGGTAAAAATATTTTGTGCTTATCTGTAATCAATTGTATTATTGCAGTCAGTAGCCCTGTCTTAGGTCTTCATTACTGTAAGCACCCAGATAGAGCTGAGCTATAATATTTCTGCGTACCACCACTTAGTGTAACCACTGAAAAGTATGCTTTCTTTTGGCCAATATGTGCCCTATCCCTCCTCATCTGGGAGTGTTCGTGTGTTCACAGAGGATTAGGACTCAGTTGCCATCTATGTACAGGCAGACAACCATCACGTACAGCTGTATGCAGAATTCACTGCCAAAAGCTTTTGATGATTGCTGCCTATTTTTTGTAGTCATGAATTATCTATGAACAGAGTCAAAACTATTATCGGGCTGCAGATCATTAAGACATCCAGACCAGTAATAGAAATAGCAGCTAACATACAACAGCCTGACCAGTCTAATTTAGGAACAGTTCGGAAGAAATTTTCAATTTAAGGCCTAGCTGTGCTACTTTCATTCATGGCGACAAATGCACTTTGTAGCTTATCTTCATTGATATCAAGAAAGTAAGTACCGATAATAAATAATCACACAGGATATTTGCAAAATTTAAAAAGAAAACCTCCAGGTTTATTAGTATTTTTATCATTAGCCTCAGGAGTGTGCTCAAATATTTCAGTCTCTGCAAGCAACAACAAACTAGAAATAAAAAAGCGTTTTGTGCCTTTGCACATGAATAAATGTTCATAAGCATATTCTTATCTATGCTTCATGCAGGGTGTGATTCCATTAACTTGTTTCACTGATAACCTCATATGACCCAGCAGGTCATCATCTCCTAGAATTACTCTTTTTGTTCCTCTTCCTCTATGCCAAATCTTTACTGATTCCTTAGCCAGTAGAACTGCCTTGTTCAACAAACTGGACTGGGTGAGCTGTAAGCCCATGCATGTCTGCTTAAACAAGTGCTGGGCTTTTGGGGTGGGGATAATGGGCTGGCGATTTCTGTTTCTTACCTTCTTTCTTTTTTTCAGTAATTTGTAAAAAATAAAAATAAAAAATGAAAATCTGTTGAAAGTCCAAAATTACAAATAGAGGGTAGTAGACGGGAAGAATGCCAGTTTGTGCAGTTCCAAACCATCCTGCTCACTGTAGACACGCATCTGCTCACATACTTCTCTACCAGCAGAACCAGTTCATAGTGGAAGTACTTGCTCCATAGCAGGTCTGTGAAATAACTATGTTTTTGAGATTTTTCTTCTAAAGAAACATGCTGTATTGCTTATGTTAACTTGTCTACAAGTAATACACTGGTAGTGTTCACATTACTTTTATTTTCTGAAAGAAAAACAACACCTTTTTTAAAAACTGAATATTAACATGTCAAAGGGATGAAGTTCTCACCTTCAGGCACATCAAAATTTCACGGAGTGGCGGAATTATGATAATCCCAGGTAAACTGCACTTTTAGAAGCTATCAGATGCTGGCAGAGTTGCTTGACTCCTGTAGTCTGAGCTTCTTTTTTTGACAATAGGCCTGCTACTGCACAGGAAAGGTGTGAACTTTTATAACTAATCACTCTATGACTGTGCTTCAAATGCAAAATCAAAATAGATGAGCTCTAGGAGTAATATTATGTGTCATGTAACAATCACAGCGCCCTCCAGCAGATGACCAAAAGGATCCATTCAAAGGTACTAAATGTGTCTGTGTCTATTAATCGAGCTAGACGTTTGTCATTTTCTCATTTTGGTCACAGGCATCAGAACAGTTTTGAATGTCGTGACTTGGTTATTTCATTAGAGAGAGAGGAACCAAATTCTTCCCGTATGCTGTACAAATTAACTACAGCTGCATTGCCATTGACACATCAGCAATGATACTGGTTAATTTCTACTGAAATTACTAGGTTGCAGGTGGATATTGTCCAGAACGGTGGTCACTGATACTCTGGTAAAAGATCTGGAACAAGACACACCTTTTAGTTACTTCAAATTAATGCCAAATTCAAATGTGTAATTTAGGAAATAAAGACCTCAGAAATAATAATAATAATAATAATAATAATAATAATAATAATTGAAATAACTGAATCAGCTATATATCAGTTAGATATACTAAAATACAAAATTCAGCTGTTGTATAATTATACATATGTACAAAATTATTAGCCAAAATAGTCATCATACAGTTCCTGAGCCATAACAAGTCTTTTCCAACCATCAACTCCAGAGGCCACCTTACTTTTTTTTTATATATATACATACAAAGGCTGCAATGATGATAGATTTCCATGCATGGTCCCATGGGCTGTCTGCCTATGAACTATATCACAGAAAGTGAGAGATGAGAATATTCAAAGCACTGTGACTAGAAACTTACCCTCTTTTATAGCTAAGATATCCAAGAATCTGATTTTCTTTTAGTACGTGCTTCTCAAAAGAGGACTCCATAGGAGGAGGAAAATAAGAAGTCAAACAAGACATCAGCATTCTCCAAACTAATATTTCCAAGTCTGAAAAATGAACAAGTGAACAGCTGTGATGTGTGCAAAGACAGCAGGGCATTTGCTTGGTATTAACGAACAGCATTCCCAGTAACACGGATTTCTTGTGCTGAATATAGGCATTGGGAGGTTTATGCAATAATGGTGGACTACTAATATAAATTGAACGCTAAAGACATACAGCTTTCGGTCTGCCTTTCCTTCTGTCACTTATTTTCTATGGCATGAATATTACTTTCGTGTTTCCCTGAGATGCTGGTTCACTAGGGTAGAGTGAGCAGACTCAATTTCACTGAAAGTAATGGAGTGAGATTATCCAGAATTATTTCCAGTGGGCTGCGTTTGTTGCATTCCTTCTGTTGTGAGAATATAAGTAAACAACTAAACACCTTTACTGAAAGCTGAGAATCTTCATAGTCATCACCTCTTCCTATTTCCTTGATTAGGCCAGCATTTTGGGTTTAGCCATGCTCAATTAACTCATCCAGGAATTGGTCCAGTCAGAAACAGTTGATTTAAGTGAGATAAACTGGGCATCTGTTTGGAAAAAAATGATTATCTAAAATATGCCTTTCATCATGAGAAAATGAACTGTGCTATCTCCATATTTAAAAACATATGCCTCTAAGTAGATTAACTTCATTTGAAAGCTTAAGAAAGAGAAAAAAATAACCACAACATTGAAACTGAAACGAGGAGAGATTCTAAGTCAAAATTAAGTAACCAGTGTGTTAACATTTTAATGTACTGGAACTTGAACTTGATACTAGCACCTTCATCAAACCACTACATAAACTGTATTGAATTAGAGCGATTAAAACTAGCAATAAAACCAACCACTGCAGCAGTGACTGAAATGTGTGGGGTACTTGTATGTGTTTGTCCTGGTGCTAACACAAATACTGCCGTATTTAGTCATCGATTTGCTTTAGAAAAGAAATAAAATTGACTGACAACACACCCATGTTTTGTTTCTATTACTAAAGATTTTTTTTTTTCTTACAAGATAGACATAAGATTAGAGACGTGGTTAATAATTGAGAGGTAATGTTCATGGCATTAGAGAATGCAAGGCAATAAATATCTTCTGCGGGTGATTAAATGCTGAATTGAAGCTGAAGCATCGGATAACCTCAGAAGCTGTTTTATTGCAAGTGAACACCAATGCTACAGATATTATTGCTATGATACTAGAATATGAATCAAGAAAATAACACTGAAAAAATAATAGTTTACTTTAGATTTTTTTTAATCACGCCATTTGAAAATGTTTTGCTATTACTTCCTAGGTTGATGTGATACTAGCTAAATAATCTACAGCTAACAGCAGAACTGAAAGTTTGCATTTTGGTATGGGCCTCAGTCCAGCCTCCAAGTACATACACATGGTTTAAAAGCACAGGCATATATGGGTACAGTTTGTAGGTATGAAGTTTCTACGTGTAGCCCCTCTGTTATTGGTCTCCCTGCAGTTCGGCTTTGGACAGAAATGGAAGTCGAGGGCTGACTCCACACTCCGAATAAGAACAGTAATGGAAAGTCCTGTTGTACATTTAACTCTATACAGCACTTAAAAACACCTGTTGCCAGATATAAAAAAGTATTTTATTTTTCAGCATGGTCAAATCATCATTTATATCATAAAATATAGCCTCATATAATCATGTTTTAATATACCTGTTAGAAATGGATAGGACTTGAGTGAATCTCACACACTATCCAAAGTACCCATTTGCAAGTAATAAAGGAAAATTTGCCAATAATCTGTGGTAAAATATGAACAGTTCTGTTAATTCAAGTAGCACAGATGCAGCATGTGCCAATTTAGAAACTACATAAAGCCAAAAGGCTTCTAGAATCAATCCAATTTGTTCTGAAGTCACGGAAATGTTGGCTTTAGATGTAGCATAGCAATGTACAGCATATAAAATAAAATGGGAGCTAACCAATCTATCAGGAAAGCAGACGTGCAGAATGGTCCTTAATGCTCCTCATGCAATCCAGATTCAGAAGAGCTAAGAGAAAAAAAAAAATTAAAAGAAAGGATGTTATAATAGACTTAAAGTAAACCAAATAAAGTTATTTCAAAATGACTAAAGAGCAATAGTGAACGAAAAATGCCTTTGGGTACACCATCTGTTTATCCATTCCATATTATACCTTTTCATCACAATTACCTAAAGTGGTATATTTGTATTTCTGTAATATATGGAATTCATTACATAGTTTTGCAATGAAATTATCACACTGTGGCTGGGACATCTGCACCCTGTCATATATCATTCTATTCATTTCTAGTTAATTTAATCCTAATATCTGCCTACATGACAAGACAGATGTTCAGCTATATTGTATCTTCCATAGTTTTCTGCCTTGAAGAAACTTGAAGTCACTGAAAGAAATGACATCTTTCAAACAGACATCTTATGGGTTTGGGAAGTATGCGTGTGCAGATGTGTGTGTATGTATGTGTTTGTGTTTATATGCCATATTCCTTTTATAAGAAGTGTGTTTTACAAAACAAAAATGTTTTACAGCATCCTTTAAATATAAACATATTTTCATTTCAGACATATGGGTGTCTTTTCAAAATGTGCTTTACTAATACTTTGGCATATTTATTCACTGGTATTCAGAAACATAATGTATTTCTGTTGCATTAACTTCTAAATCTCTTGCCTTGAGTGGGACAGATCTTTTCCATCATTGCTAATTAGAAGTCATGGGCCAGTCTTTCTCTTGACCTTCTGAGCCTTGGCCCTTAAAAATCAAATAGTAATTAATCTTTACAGCTAGTAGGGCTGCATTTCATGTCAGCCATGAATGTGCCAACCAGAAGCACATTACATTCTCTGTGTTTTAAATCTGTTTGATACGAATTGGTATGAATTTATACCATTGGTCAGTTCTAGGAGGCAAAGAAACTCTAGGAGGCAAAGTACATCTGTGTGCTTTGTGATCTTAGAGGTCTTTTCCAACCCAAATGATTCTATGTGGCTAAAGTACTGACCGCATTGTCTTGCAAGAGCCCTTGCTTTTCACCACTCTTGGCAGAGTCCTCTTCAAGAAGAGTTTTTAAGACTGCCAAAGAGCTTTGTTGTGCTTTGCATGTACAGCACCGACTTGTAGACTAGCTTTACAGAAGGACTTACTTAGGCAGATGTTGCTATCTACTTACTCCTCGACTCCCCATTCACAACTCCTGACCCCAGTCTTAACATGGACACGGTAAATTCTTTCAGGCAAGAAACAAAGTAAATCCTTTCCTGCAAAAAATATTAAAATTAAACCACTGTCACTATAAAATAGTTCTGTCATTGTGGAAGTGCACAAGTGACATTTTCAGCATTTAGTAGAAGATACAGTAGAACTCAAAGCCATTACACTGCTCAGTAGCACACAGTACAACATTCAACATAGCTGGGCACTATCTGCCCAGTGAAAGAGTAGGACTGGAACATCAGGTATGTGATTGGGCAGAGTGTTCCCCAAATCTCCGTGCTATCCCATTAAGGTGCTAGCTGGGTAAAGACTGCAACTATTGATAATCTGGTGGTATTTTGCTATCCTGTGAACAATCCAGGCTAGTAGCAGTGGGTTGGAATCCCCCAGGTTGGGTAGAACAGTATAAATGCATATTACATTCTTTGTGTTTTTAATCAGTTTGATATGAACTGGTATGAATTTATACCATTGATTAGTTACCGTATAAATGCACTTCACAACTCAGACAAAACATCAAACGCGCTCTACTTACAGGGTTACTGTCATGTTAACTATTTTCATGTTATACATTTCTTAAGAATGTATAAATCTAAATTCTATTCCGGTAAACTGCCAGATAAGGCACAAGTAAATTATACCCAGCTGTTGTATTGGATAACAGCAACAGATTCCATAAGGGACACCCAGAGAAAAAGAAATGTAAATTGTTTTAGTGTATTAATTATCTAAAAATGGCAACAGCTTTTCAAGTTGTTTGGGTGATGATGTAGATCATGAAAGTTCATTTAGCTTGTGGGCACCTCTGGCATTAAGAGGATTTGAGGAAAAAGTTCTGAAATTGCATCTAACCCCATGAATGGCCTTCTTTAGTGTTTTCATGGTTTAGGGTAATGATATGTCTGTGGTTTTTTTGTTTTTTTGTTTTTTTTTTAAAATCCTTTTGTGTTGTAGCTAATTTGAACTAGGAGTAGGCTGAACAGGGATATCAGACCATTGACTGTCTAACATTTGTTACCATCCATTTGAATTTTCAATTAGAATGCCTACTTCTATATGCTCTAAAAATCAGTAGGAGCTAATGTTCATCTTGAATCTACCAGCTTTAAAAAATCAGAATTCACTGCTTCCTATGTATTTTGGTGGTAATGTTAACATTATTTTCAACGCTTCATAAATATTTATGTATGTAAGCTGATAAGGTGTTTCACACCAGTAACAGTGCAAGGAAAACCAGTACCTCCTTTGGACTGCTCATTTTTAATTAATTTTAGTTTGTCTGCAAATAATACAGCATATGACATTTGCCAACAGTTAGTAGTGGTGTCTGTTTATCTCCACATGCTTAGAAAAGGAAATTACTGTGGTATATTCTAGAAAGTACGTGGTGTTCTGACTCTGTCATTAGATCTTCAGTTTTTCAGTAGTAACCACTGAAAGTTAGGTGGCAACAATGCAGCTTCTGTAACCACCTTAGTGAAGCATCACTGTAACAAAAAAGTCTCAACAGTCACCAATGACAAGTTTTTTGTTTTTTGTTTTTTGTTTTTTTTTTTTTTTTAAAAAAAAATCATCTAAATCATCTGCTAAAAAATCATCTGCTAAAAAATCAGCTAAATCATCTGAGAGGTTTTAGATTTCTTACATGGACTGCATTAACGTTGGCAGTGGGCCTAACATCCTTGCAAGATATAAAACAGTAGCATAAGCCGTGGGACCTTTTACAGGCTCTAGGATTATTTGTTTCATTAAATATGTTTAGGTAGGATGTTTTTTAGGAAAAAAAATAGAACAACTAAAGCTGGTAAAGGAATGAGAATTCCTGCCTAAGGCTGGTGCTTAAGATTCCCAGGATGGATCCTTGGGGACAACTGATCTGTTTCAGGACAACATGGAACAAGGTTGTTTAATTAGAAACATATGTACTTGAATGAAAAGTGAGATAAAACTGAAGTGAACAAAGAATTTGTCAAATCAAGATATCAAGTGGGAGATTAAATTACTAGGACACTTACTTACAAAAAGATCAGACAAAAGAGGTAACGCTGAAGAGCATGCAGAAAGACTGCAGAAAAATAAACATCTGATTTTTTTCAGATTGAATGGCTTAATTTACAGAGATGATCATAAATACTGAATGGCACTAACAATTTTTTCTTCCACTGTCTTAAGAACCTTTAAGCATTATACAAGATATGAGTGTTTTGAAATGATGGTTTATTTATCTTGCTGTACCATTTGCGTGGGTGATAGCTGTATTAGTCAGCTAAAATAAGACAAAACAATTGTTATCACTGTCCAGCAGATTTGGGGTCTGGTTATTGAGCAGCTGTTTTTTTAAACACAGCCCAGGACGCTCTATAAGATATGATATAGAATTGTGCATTCAGTAATAGATGTCAGTTGTCTTTATTCAAATTATTTTTTAGTAATGGTTCAGGCTTTTGAGTTCAGCAGTATCTATGGTGACAATATTTTGACAGTCAAAGTTTTAAAAGTTGGTCAAGCTTCTGAGTCACAATGAGACACAATGGTCTTTTATGATTTAATAGAACTTAAAGTTAGATAACCACATCTCTTTTTCTACTTTTGTCTTTTTGCTTGTGTTAGAAAGGGTTTAAATTACTTTGCAATTGTGAGCTGTTGCTTCTTTAACAAACAGAAAGAAAGAAACAAAAGATTATGGCTTCCAGAGTGGACACAAGGTTGTTTTCTTTTTTGTAAAAAAAAAAAAGTTTAAAATACTGTTGTGGTTTTTCTTTATTGCTTTGTGAATAAACTGTACACACATTGCCTGAAAAAGAAAAGTAGAACTCAAACTTCCAAATTCAATTCCTAACCCTGAAATCAACCTATTGTGCAATCTAAGAATGTTACAGTCAAGTTCACATTGTCTCATGGTGGTGTCTAACATTGTTCAAGATCCTAAGAAGCAAGCTATCAAGGCACAAATTTGCAAAGTTATTTAGAAGCCTACCATATCAGACAAACACCCAGAATGACAAGAGCACCTTCCTCCCATGTGCAAATTAGTATGTTTTGGGTTGTTTTTATTGGCTGGGTATCAATGAAAAGTGCTGGGTATTCTAATACCTAGCTTTTATTCATCTTATCAAATGGAAAAGAGAGTGAGGAAGGTATCTTAGGCTTTAGTCTTGTCAGGCCTTACTTAGGTACATTTTAACAGCATATGTTTAGAAACTTCACTGGACAACTATCTGGTAGCTATGAACCTTAGTTGGCTGTAGGGTTAGCAGACAACTAAACAGAGGTTTAAAAGAGTTTTGAAGCTGAAATTAGGTATGCAACTTTTTGAAACTAGCCTTAAAGGTCTTTACGGCCCATTCCAAAGAACATATGTGAAAAAATACATTATTTAATCAACACCTAGAAACTGGTAAGTCAAAAATGAGAAGGGTCAAACGTATACAGAGGAATTTTATGCTGTCTTAAGCTGTGTTTTCATCAGTATAACACATTAACAAGTTTGAGCTGCAAAAGTTAGAGATCACAGCAGGACAGTGCACACATTCAGCCTACTTAATCTCTTCTCTGAAGCACTGGCTAATAAAAAAAAATCCTCTAAAGCAAATTACAAGAGTAAATAATCATGGATTAATATAATCACACTGATTATAATTGTTTTATGTATGTCTCTGTACAAGTACATACATAAAAGATACACAAATTTTTATTCCTTTAATTTTTCTTATGTTCACTACAAAACAATTACAGAAGTAAAAGCATGGAACAAACTTCCTACTAGTATGTGCAACCATGAATGAGTGCTTGTATGTAATTTGATAGTGATCTTAAGTATCTCCCTCTTATTAAACCCCTATATGCAAGGGTCAAGTCTCATACTACTTTAATAATTCACTTGGAAATGAATGTCCAATCCTGTAAAAATCTAAATATTCTCCACAATCCGTAAGGGTTGCATCTACCATTGTGAGAAGCATTTGTTAGATAACTCATTTGGTTCCAATCACTTCCACAAAACACAAATCTTGAATCAGAGACAAAATTCAAGTGAGCCAGTGTTGATGGATGGCTTTAATACATAGTATGTGAAGCACATGGTTATATTTCTTTCCTTTCATAACTAACTATAGTTTTAATAGTAAGGGCCTACCTGGAGTGGCTTTGTCTGTTTAAAAATGTATGAAGCAAATAGCACAATGTAACCTCAATGTCCACTGGGACTCCACAAAGCTATCATAGTACAAATGTATAAAAATGTAGACTCATGCCAGAAAACTTCTTTCGTGTATTGAGTTTATTCAAATCTGAAAAACTCAACACAAATCAATGGCTGAGGATGAACTCTAGAAAAATAACTTGTACAGAGCAAAACTATACATTTTTGCACATCACCTTTAAAACAGGAGAAAAGAGATAAAATCAATCCCACCAGATCTACAGCAAACCACTTAGGTGGCTGGACTATGAAAGTTACTAGAACAATCTGGCTTCCTCAACATAACTGTTGTTGTCAAAGCAACATGTCCTCACTTCTGCATAAAAGCTACAGAATACTAAGGACTAGACACTTGGATGTGTTTTGCTGGTGAAGAAGACTGATCCTGTGTAGACAGTCTTCACATAGAGCAGTCAGGCTCTCAGGAATGGTGCTGAGCATTTCTTCAGGTGTAATGTCTCCCTTTCTTGGTGGAACATCAATAAGCCAAAGAAGAATTTCTATCGGCTATAGCCCAAAGGTATTTTGATTTTTAAAAGCACCTTTCCACACTGACAAATTTTCCATTAGTCAGCTAGGATAAGGGAGGGAAAAGGAGGACCAAAATCATTTATTTTCTCTCCCTATGAAACTAAGAAACTTGATAATTATGGACAATAGTACAGTACATTCCTCACTGAGTTCCTCTAACACCATCTCTCTCACAAGGTCTGGACTGGCATCCCAACATGCAAGCTATGAAAGAGAGGAGGAAAACTTACCCCCATACCAATGGCATTTTTTTCCAAAGAAGTGCATGACTGGAAAGCTCTTCTAAATGTACATGCCAGTAGCTCCAAGGAACACTGAGATAAAGGTAGGCCTCTATTATATTTTAATGGTATTGTCTAGTTCAAAGGATGACATATATTACTCATTTGTACCCTGGGTACTACTCAGTATCTCCCATGAAATTCTGCACACAGACTTTCTCAGATGGATGGCTTTACATGATGACAGTCAACTGGATTCAGTAAAGTCTCTCCAGTACTATTTTCTGATGGAGACCAAGAATGCCAAAATTTGCTTAGGAGGAAATAGCTTGAGAAATGTAAAAAAAGTGTAATGAAAAGGATGAAACTTCTTGCTTGTCCTGTTGAGTCCTGAAAAGTTAATAATCATCCAGACATTTTTCATAGCCAAAAGTTCAAGAGTCATGGGTGTGTTTAAAACCCTAAAAAATAAGAAAGTTTATAAACAAGGCAGAAGAGGGGTCTTTTCTCAGTTAAGCTTCTCAAATATGCATAGATTCACTGCAGCAGAGAACCTGGGGCCCTGAATACAGCAAGGATGTAAAAACCTACCCTGCAGTTAGATGGCTGGGCACATATATTATCACTCAGTCACTCACATAGATGAAGTTACATTATTTAGTATGGGTTGGTTCTTCAAGGCAGCTGTTGTATACAGTAAGTTGCAGATGGTTTATAGCATGCTGAATGGATGTTCTCTACTAATGCGTTGTGGAACACCTTAGCTTTTATTCTTTATTTTTAATATTCCTGCCCAAAATAGTAAGATAACTCATGCTATTAAATGCTATTCTAGGTATTAAATATGTGCAGAACTGGACCCCTGATCATGATTCCTTGAAGGCTTTATTTATTACACCTCTGATTCATTTTAGCTACTTTCACAATTTAAATGCTTCTGCTGACTGACTAGACAATCTCTAGTCACTTATGAGTTGCAGGCCTCTGAGACAGTGGGTAGCTCTAAAAAGTTCCCCCTAAAAGTTGATGTTTCCATCCTGGCAACATGCAGTTTTTTTTTTTTTTTTTTTTTTTTTTTTTTTTTCTCCTGTTTGTTTTCTCCTGTTTTTTCTCCTGTGTTTTCTTTTTGTATTTAAGTCATTAGGGAACTCTGAAGGCATCAATTTGTTGCTTCAATAGCACGAGGTTGTTGCTAAATTTATTTGGTTTATACTTGGTGATTAAGGAAGACATTCTTTTTTCCTGCCCTTTGAGGGAGCCCATGGTGTTATGGGCAACATGTCAGCAATAATTAAGAAATATCCTGGTACAAATCCCAAAAGATACATATTTTTATAAATAATTCCCCATGGAAAATTTTTAAAATGACGCACTTGTTCTGAAAAATGCTTCAGGCCTTCTCTAAATAGATTATATTGCTGATTTTTTTAAAGAGTGCTTGACTTGAGGTGCACATTTTGCTTGTAACTCATAAAACCACAGCACAGTTAAGTGAGGGGAAAAGCAGGAATAATGTGCAGTGAGCTTCAATGCCTCACAAAAGATTTATCATTCAGGCAATAACCCAGCTTCTTCTTTTGTTGAGTTGTAATACAATGAGCGAAAGAGTTTCTTTGTCCAAAAACTGAAATGTATTTTGTTGGCTCCACTTTTTTTTTTTTTTTTTTTAATAATTTTCTCCTGTAGGCTTTCCCCCCATTTAAACTCCATAAATTGAATTTATTTGGCTCTTTAGAGGGTAGTTTTTCAGTATAACATAATTCAAAATGACTTTATACTGCACAAGGGCCTTAAGCCTTTTGGTGGGTGTGCTTTACACTTCAATTTTCCTATCAACTGCATAGAAAAATCATATCACTTAGCAGGATATCAACTGCATATGCAGTCCTTATAACAATAACCTGCTGATTTAAAGATGCTTCTGTTTTTTGGCTGTAAGAAATTTTTCCTAATTTCAAAAAACTGAACATCAGATATTAAAAACCTTGCTTCAAAATGAAGCAACCTAACCTGTTCCATCTTTTGCTTACAAGCCAGTGAAAAGAAAAGGAGGAAGGGAAGGCAAATGAAGCACATATAAATTAAGGTGAAAACAGAAAAGATGAGAAGAGGGTAAAGGTTAGAAGAGAAAAATTTGGAAAAAGACAATAATTCAGTAAACCTGTAGGTATGAATTGACTTTTTTTAATGCATGCCAGCCATTGGTGCTGAACACTGATAATATTCCTAATGTATATATGGACTTTCTTTAGATACAAAGTTGTTTGAAACTCCTAACAGTCCTTAAGATGTTAGGCACCCCGTTTAAAAATGCAGACTCCAGGTGTCCTTATTCATCACAGTAAATGTGACCTACTTTTCATACGGGCCAACCACCTTATTGAATAAATACTACATGTTCCTGAAGATAAGTTCCAATACTGAAAAGCTCACAGCAGTGCCCTACAGCCCAATATACAGCGTAAACAATGTGTGTAGATGTTCAGGAGAAGATGATAACATGCTGTACAGACTCCAAAGCTGTTTAGAAGCATTGCTTTAACCTTACATCACATTACAAGCTTAAATAATAAGTGTTTTAGTGATTAATCCCATTATTACATAAGAAATCTATGGCTTAAATTGGAATCAGATCTTGTGTTTTCTATATATGAAGGTATCATTCACCAAACAATATCCCTTACCTTAAAGGGCTATAGTTCATTAAAAGTACTTCTATTTGTTTAATAAAAACTCTGTGTTCTCTCTGCACATCACAGAATAAAATAATCCTAGTTCTTTCAACAGTTGCTTTTGGCACACTGGCAGAAAAACGGGCAAAGCAAAGGTCGAAAGAAACACATTCAAGAACAAAACTTGTCCTTCAGGCAATGAAGGTCAGGGCACATAATGGAGTAGTCACACTGAGCCTCCTACGGGAGATGCATTTGACACACTACATTTTGGTGCTATTTTCTGGTCCGTCATGGAGTTATACAAAACACTGAGCACAGTTAAGAGCCTGCCTTTTGCCTAGCTTTCAAAAGGGAGATAAAAGATGTAATCACAAAGTTGATTGTACTTTTATTTTACATGTTATATCCTTCTGATTAATATTTGACTATCCATAAACATCAAGAGCTCAAACAGCTGAGCATATCCAGCATCCAGGAATCCTCTTTGTCCTCACTCCACGAAAATTAATTATATTTAAAAATAATATTCTGCCCCCAAGTGCTATCGGAAGATAAATAAATATGAAGTCTGGAACAGTGCTATCACGGGGATGTGACTGAAATATTAGAGACCATCACATGCCAGTATCTTCATATAGATGTACAAACAAGTGAGTAGCATTTCAGTCCCCTTATTCTATTCCTTCATGCATAAAGCAAGAAAGATTAGACAAAAAAGAAATTGCTCTTTAGAAAACAGCTGGTGGTTTAGTTATTTAAAGGCATGAGACTTCTACAGGATTTAAGTCCTTGTAAGTCACTTGTGCATGATTTTGCACAGGGTTAAGAGAAAGGAACATTTTCCTCCCGAAGACACGAAGGCAGCAGTAGAGCCTAGGGGAGGCAGCAGAATCTTTGACTGCAACATACCTTACTCTATTGACATCCATATCTGTAATCCATAAAGTCATCCATCTCCGATGCATCTCTCATATTACATATCTTTCCTTGAAAGTTCAACAAAGGGTAAACTACACAAAGCAGCATACTCGCATCCAGCAGGATGAGGAAATCACATCTCAGCTTCCCTACACCTCCACTGTGTATGCCCTACCCTTAGCATAATGATTTTTTTCTGGTTCCATTTCCAGGGACCCTCTTTATTTTGAACAAATACCTGTCAAGTTGTGTCCATCATATTTTCTTGCACAGGTACAAATTTTCTCTTGCCCTGCAAAACCGTTCAGAAAGCCGAAGCAAAGCTACTTCAGCACTCTTCAGAAGAGGATGGATTCAAGAATCTGTCTAAAGTGCTCTCTTCCTTTAATCTTCCCACTATCTTCCATTCTCACTTCCAACCACTGCAGTTATGATTCACTAAAACTCAAATTAAGCCAGTATTTTAGAGAATTAGACTGGAATTTTAGCATGTGCTTGAGGTTGAACATAACTATAAGCATTTCACTGCATAGTCATAACTTACAATCAGTACTTAGAAATGGGAAAGAATCAGAAAGGGATGTCAAGTAATCAGAGACTTGTGTATCCTGCTGAAATGGGGTGCATGCTACATGTCAGAGGTTTTCCGTAGCTCAAATCAAGAGTAACCCCTTTCCTAGATTCAGTAACAAAGCAAGTGCAGGAAATACAATGACAGAAATCCTTTGGTCACAGTAACTACTACAATTCCTTAAAAAACACTACCAGAAATATCTCACTTTACATCAAAATAAAATAAACTTGCTCTAATGATAAATCTCCTATAAAAAAGCATGTTTATAAAATTTAAAAAGCAACATTAAGATTCAAAAAGGATTATCATAAAATTACAGTGGTGATCAAAGCTTTGACCTGCAGCCTTAGATCTTATTTTTTTATTTTCTCAAGTCTAGGGTTTTTTTTTGTTGTTGTTGTTGTTGTTTTTGTTTTTTTTTTTTTTTCAGTTTATGAGGAAACAGAGACATGAAAATGGCATTTTTAGCCAGTAACTCACATTTAGATTTTGGGTTTAGGTTTTGGAAAAAATGCACCTAGTTGTTTTCTTATTACAATACTGCTGGTTTTGTTCACCGGTGCATGTTTTTCTTGGAATGTGGTAATGTGGAACGTTTTAAATTATGGGGCTTAGTTTTTACTATCCAATATCTACTAAATAAGTCCATCATCTAATTCTAAAATGGTGAAGCAGCAAACATACACTTGTAGCCAGCAATACATTTATTTTTACTCCAGAGAAATGCTCTTCTGTTCTAAATTTACTGCAGAAAGTTTCAGAGACAAAAGAAAGGCTCTTTGCCAAACTTAGCTTTGCTTCTTTTGTACTTTAGGTCTCTTCAAATATCCTAACAAAATACTGTAAACTGCTGAGAAGTTTCCATTAAGGCTATAATCAATAATAGCAGTTGCTAAGCTTCAGCTGACATAACATCGAAATCTTTTGCATAGTATTGTTTAAAATGAAACAATGGAACAAATGAAGGCATTAGATTGGATGAAAATATTAATCAAAGTCATATTTTACACTCTGTAGTTTTTGAAATATGAGCCATGTCTTATATTAAAGAGATACAGGATGTAATCCCTGCTACTGCAACCCACTGTGTATTTTGCCACCCACAACAATCACTATTGTCTGTTGCATACACATGCTGTTTGGAATATGTACTGATGGGTACATTAATTGTATCTATTTTTTCTTCTCTTAAGAGTGACATAAACTTCCCCTTCATCTCTTTGTCCATTATTTTTTTCAACAATTTTGGACTACACAGCTTGATGTTGTCTTCCCAGAAAGAAAGAAAAGGCGTTTTAAAATTCCAGTGTCTGCCTCCTTAGCAAGACATCTAAAACATCCATTTAGCCTAATGCAAACTGAAACAGCAAAGTAAAATCTCTTCCTAGATTTTCTTTCCAAACCCATTCAGCATGACTCTCCCTGTTTGAAAAAAAAATACCCAAGAAAAAAACAGTCCAGTACTTGGAATTACTACGGACATCTCAGAACCACAAACTGAGATCACTTTCAGCTTGATTTGAATGCTCTTTGATTGACATTGATAGTGGTTTTGAAGAGGATTTACAAAGTAAGAACCAGAACTGTATCATTTTAAAAATAGTTCATTTGAGAAAACCTCCAAAATTATGTGATGTCTGTGAAGGTACAGACATTTCCCCCTTATTTTGTAAACCACTAGTTCAAAGGATCTTCATTTCAATAAAGAAAAAGGAAATTGTTCTTCACCTAGCTTTTTAGAATATTGAACTGTATATTGTCTTGAAGACCACAGACCTGCACATCGAAGATTGTACTGAAGAACCATTCAAGCTGCCCCCTCCTGCTCATCATGTCTCCTGCTTCCTCAGGCGAGAGTTTCTAATATTCTACCCTGAAGACTCCCAGTAATTTCTATCTGTAGTGTGGGTTTTGAGCAGGTGAATGTGAAGAACAGGATAGTTCTCATCCAGGTGGCATGGCCCGATAAGCTTAGGAATTGGTGCTGATGCACTTCCAGGGTGATAAATAATGCCACTTTATGGGTAACTATTCTTCCATATATTTTCATTTAATAAGGATCAACACTTCTACGGTCCAGCTGTCGGGGTTGTGGGCAACACTTAATTCTCACCTAGAGCTATGGTGTTTTGTTTTATAGCACAAGATAAGAGGGGGGAACTTACGCCCTTCAAAATTCCATATAAAAATCTTCACAAGGTAAGTTGGCATGTCATCATTTCTTGTTAGAAATTTTTGTTCTCCAAGAACTTCAATGACAAACTAGTCACCTCTTCCCCCTCCCCCTACTTCCAGCAATAATGTATTTGTATATTTGGAAAGATTTATATTTAAGGTTTTGAATGGGTTTTAGCATACAATAAGACCACAGTCAGTAACAGCAGACGCCTGATAGTTTATGACTTCTGTGACTAACATCAGCCTGCTGTGTCTATTATTAGGGCTAGTGTTACCTTGGATTGTTCTTGGGCTAGATTTGTACTAGAAAGACTTATACTCACTGCAAGGGTTGATATGTGGAACTTGGAAAATCAAATGAGCAGGTAAGATAGTACTACCGTTCTGTTCTTCTCATGTTTACACTTCAGCTTCAAGTCAGCTTGTGTAATAAGGAACAGCTGCAGAACAGGCAGGCTCTATAAAAAAAACAGAAACAACTAAATGTCACATTTTGATAGTATTAGCTGGTATTTTCATGTGCGCACATTGAAGATTGTGCCAAACTATTTGCTTGTATGAACATTCACGTTTCCAAAAACTTTGAAAAAAAAATGAGTTCCTGTTACTATTCACCTATATTAGTTACTTTTAAAAAGCAAGATTTTCAGCCCACTCACCAGAATGCCACTAACTGAAGAAAATGCAATAAACTAAAATGAAAATTGATGGTAGAAAATGTTGTTCCTTCCATAAAATAAGTTATTAATTTTCCTTGATAAGCCAATTCCCAGAAGGGCACTGGAACAGGTACTTGCATTCGGTACTATGTTTTCCTCAGACCACTTTTCAGATATCCACACTTCTGTCAGAAATGCCTGGGATGTCATTTGTAAATATGATGGGAAGGATTTTTAAAGAACAATGTGAAACTAGCACATACATTCACACTCAGAGCTCACACTCATATAATTTATTGTTACATCAAAAAATGTGTCTCTTACAGAGTTTTTGGAATTTCTTTAAGAGTAACACTGCATAGTGTTTGTTTTTAACTACACACTTCTTTGTGTTCATTTCCTATGATAGAACTACAACAGTACTAAATAGTATCTAAACCCCATGGAAAACTTAGATATGATGGCAATTATTTCACTTTATCAGATTACATAAAAGGTACATTTCCTTCTTTGGAAACAACTTTAAGATGAGAGTCTCTCTCAGTAGGCAACAGTCAAATCACTTTCCATTCTGTACTGAAAGCTACACAGATAGGCTTCTGCACCTGAACTAGTCAATAAATGCTACAGTTTCCAGACATTGATTAGATTTCAATACTAGTAGAGTTGAAAATGAATTTCATTTAATGTGAGTGACTTCCTGCATTCCAGTGTCAATCCGTAAGCGTCCTAGGTCCTGCACCTGAGCTGGGGCAATTCCCATTATCAGTACAGTCTGGATGATGAACTGATTTAGAGTAGCCGTGCGGAGAAGGACTGGGGTATACTGTTGGATGTATTGGACGTAAAATTGGGTATGAGCTGGCAATGTGCAGTTGCAGTCCAGAAAGCCAATCATACCCTAGGCTGCATAGAAAGAAGTGTGGGCAACAGGTCAAGGGATGTGATTCTCCTTATCTGCTCCACTCTCGCAAGATCCCATCTGGAATACCGCATCCAACTCTGGGGTCCCTAGTGCATGACAGACATGGACCTATTAGAATGGGTCCAGAGGAAAATGAGCAGAGGAACACATCTCCTATGAAGAAAAGTTGAGAGAGCTGGGGTTGTTCAGCCTGGAGAAGAGAAAATTCCAGAGACTTTATTGCAATATTTCAGTATATAATGGAGGCTTATAAAAAAAGATGCAGAACTTTTCCCCAGGACCTGCTGTAACTGAACGAAGGGTAATGGTTTTACATTGAAAGAAAGTAGATTTAGATCAGCTATAAGGAAGATTTCTGTTTTATCTTGAGTGTGGTAAGACATCGAAACAGATTTCCCAGAGAAGTGGTAGTTGCTATATCATTGGAAGTATTCAAAATCCCACGGGATGAGGCTTTGAGCAACCTGATATAGGGAAAGACACCCCGCCAATTTGATCTTTAAAGGTCCCAAACCACTCTGCGATTCTGTCTATATATATACACACAATGGAAGAAAATGTGATTAATACTGTGGAGGGAGGAAAGTATGGTAGGCACCTTTTTCCTTGACAAATACACAGCCCCAGAAATCCAAAACTGCACTTGGTTTTCCTTACTTGAAAGTAGCATAGCAGCTGAAAGTTGTTCTAATCATCAACCTACTCACTGGAGATGAAATTCCAAATTTTGCCACACAAGCTGGTTCCATATACCACGAGGTAAATACAGTACAGTGAAGATGTGATTTTTACTACACACTACACAACGAATGAGCTAAAGAAAATACAGAATATGCACTCTGTTGCCCACAGTTTTAGGGTATTTTGTCAGGGATTTATAAAACATAACCAGGCACCAGTTCTCCCTCACTTAAAAACTACTTCCGCAAAACTGAATGGAAGCCTTCTCTTGGCAAATGAGGAAACAGGGTTCCCTCATTGCCTTTCTGAGAAAATTATATTCCAGTTGAAGTATCTAACTTCAGTTGAAATCCAGCAGTTAAGAACTCCTGATTTAAGGGCTAGGAATAAAGGTGTGTTGTTATCATCCTCATCATTTTACATTTTATGCTCTGCCCAATTTCCACTCCTTTTTCCCACAGACAAGTGTCAAGCTTTACAAATACTACTCTATGGTATTTAGTCTTCGTAGTGCACAGAGAACTTTGGATCCTCAACATGATGTGAAGTCTCCCAGGTGCCAAAGCACCTGAAAAATCTTTGTTGCAATGCAAAGACAATGTGATTCCCTCTGTGATAACCTTCTGAAATATGCCTTGTTTTAGCTATAGCAATTAGTATTTATAATCGTACATATTTTAAAGTAGAGCACAGATGTCCCAGATACTTTTCAACATTTATTTTCTAGTCACCGCACATGCTCACAGTGAAACAGTTCTCACCTTAACAAACTTCCCATGTAAGCATGCAAGGAAAACAATGAGAGAAGTTTGTACTGCATACTTCAGCGTAAAAAAATAAGACAGATATCTCCTCCTTATTTATTTTTGCCACAGTCATGCTGCTACTGTAGCATTATTACTGTATCATCACAGTAATATTATGGAATTATTTAAAACACTTTCTTAAGTAGGCATACAGCTGATGTTTCACGGGTTACAGATTTCAGTGGCAACCTTTCACACATTATACATGCATTTAATTTTTTATACTGTGATTTCAAGATGAGACCTAAGCCCCAAGGTGTCTTCATTAATTAAATGTATCAGTTTAATGTGTGCACGCATGCGTGCACACACAAAACCTTACTTGCAACACTCTCTGTGTGTGTTACTACAGAGTTTCAGAAAAAATAGGGGTGGGGGGAGTGTGGTTTTATCAGCAGTTTTATTATTAAAATGTAGGTGAACCAAATAGAAGGAGATTGTGTCAAAATGTACTCACAAGCTCTGTTGTGGTTAAAGGACCACAGTTTTTTAAGGTCATCCAGCACTGTGGTTTATTTCTGCAAGGTCTGGGGTCCAAGTTTCTAAGGCTCTAGCTTTTGCACTAGAGACAGGCACAGTGGAGAAGCAAAAGAGGGTTTTAAACACCATAACACTATATATCTTCAGGGATCATTTGGGAATCTAACTTATTTCACTGCCCTGAAGATGTTTGGACTAACCTGACCTCCCAGGAGCATTATGAACTCCTGTTGCAGAAAATAGCTGGGTAATCACTGAGACCAAGTAGCTGGCTTGCAGGATGTTCTTAACACTTGCAGCTGGGCAAGTGAGGCAGGACATGGGACAAAGGATTGCTCAGGGACTACTTCCATCCACTACTCTCTGCTAGTAATAACTGTTACAGAGGTGGGTTTTTCGATAGCCAGAGCCATCTCTTTCAGTTATTGCAGTGACATCATAGTTCATCCCTTCTCTTATTTTGCTGGGGTAGTAAAAAATTCTCAAGCCTTTCAATGCAGGCTGGCCTCCACTGCACTGTGTGCCTGCTTCCCCAAGGGGGCCTGCTGTCAAAGATAAGCGAGTATGTTCAGTTTCTTAAATACCTCTCTAGCATGAGTAGTATTTCTTACAGGGCTTGTGTTCTTCGTAAGATAATTAGGTTTCCATGCTAGGCTTGGTACAGATCTTTTTAAAGCTCCTGGTTCGGAGTGTCAACCTGCTGGCAAAAAGTCAAGTTTTAAGCCTCTCTAACACCACTGGCTAAGTAGGCCCCGAGTTGCAAAAAGAGAAAACTGTTCGGCAACCTGAGGTCATGTTGACTGGTGGCTCTGCATGATGTCAGTTCCTTGGTACCTGGAATAATATAAAAGAATAAGCACTGCTGCATAAAGAGCACTACTTCAGTAAATAATGCTTTAAACCTTGGCCCCTCTGGAAACCCACTTACTCAGCTCAGGGCAATATCCAACATGAAGAATTCTATCAGTAGGATTCAAAACTGAGCTCAGTCCTCTCCCACTTGCTTGACCACACACATCTTTTCCATCACCGAGGCTGTTGCACCAGGCAGCAAGCAATGTAAAGGAGAGAAAGCATGCACAAGTCTCAATCTTGTTCCCTGTTATTTTGTTACTATTATTATTCATAGATGCACAGAATAGCAGAGGCACCTCTGGAGATTGTCTACTCCCTGCTTAAAGCATGGTTCCCGGAGCCACATCCACTGAGGTTTTGAATATTTCCAAGTGTTGAGACTCTACAACCTCTCTGGGCAACCTGTTACAGTGTTTGACGACCCTCAGTGTTGCTTCATGTATTTAAGTGCAATTTCTTGTATTTCAGTTAGTGTTCGCTGCCTCCCATCCTGTCACGGGATGCTACATTCTTCAGTGATGGTCCGTATTTCACCACTGTGGCCCTACTGACTTTTTTTTCCAGTATTTTTTTTTCTCTTATACCTTCAACTTCAATTTAATTTCAGCTCTGACTCACATATAAGGAGCCACAAAGAAGAACTGATATATTCTAACATTGAATCAGGCATTAAGGGTACGAAGCCTCTCTTTCTTTGTCAAGCTTCTCACTGCAAGTTTCCCCACTTAACTTCTAGCAGCATTTCCGTGACAGGCCATAAATGGCATAAACCACAGTGTTCTGTGAAAAGGCCAGGCTCTCATCACTAGAGCTCTCTCTATGAAGAGTTAGCCCAGACTTCCATTCTCCCTGCAAACGATCAAACAGCTGAGGTATTTAAAAATTATTAAAAAAAAAAAAAAAAAAAAAAGCTCTGCTAAGCTGAGATCTTTTCCTGGCAAGTTCATGGCTGGAGTCAATTTTTATGGCTACGTTACTAAACAAACTAAAAATAAAAATACAGGGCTTAATAATGGAAAACCTGACACTACCTAAAATATAACGGAGTGGGCATGCTGTTATAATTCTGTTAAGCCTACAGAAACTAAGCAATGTTAATTATTAATCAAAAGCAAAGCACCCATTTTAAGCATTTTTCAGGGAGACACACTCATTTAATTTCTTGCTACCATGTATTATTTTATATCAGTAACTGTCACTTAAAGCCAGCAACACTTACACAATTGCGAGGACACTGCTCCAAACATAATACCCACAACACACACGACACAAGGCCTAACAGAAACATTGAACTAATCAGCTGTACAATCTTCTTGTCTTCCTATGTTAGTCTCCTCCTTTCTGCCCACCCAAACACTCTATGTGAGCTGCTGTGTTTTATTTTGTACTGTGAGTAGTTCAGAAAATGAGCACCCCTGTCAGTACTATATCGTTTAATCACTGCAGCAAAGAATACCTAAGAAATATATACTGAGCCAAAATCACTGCGTTTGTTTCAAGCCCATGGATATCAAGGAAATTACTCAAAAGGTCATTTTGTTCCACAGTGTTGTTTCTTAGCCTTTGTTGTGAAATACAAAAAGTAATTTAGTCTTCTTTTGTTTCTTGCCAACCTCTTACCTGTGAGAGTTGGGAAAAATCAGTTTGATAAGTAACTGCTTAGTTCTGAGGAAACATCTGTGAAGGAGAGGTGAAAAAAGCCCACTAATGGAATGAAAACTGTAGTCAATAAAAACTAACATGGATTTTTAAATGGCACACTGTCAAACAAAGGCTTTAAAATGCAGATTTAAAATGTTTTTACTTCAATCTTCTCTTACTCATTCTTCATCTTTTATGATCTTGGTCATCGGTCTGGAATGATGTACCTTTTCTGTTCTCACTACAACCTTAAGGTTGCTGTGAATTAATTGTACTCATCCTTCAGTCCTCATTACAGTCTCTGACACAAGAATGAGTTTTCACAGAAGTGAATGCCAGGATGTTCTGATTCTCATTGAATATTCTCATTAATCCATTCTTAGGACAAAGACTAATGATATAGAATAAGCACAGATATTAATTATTTTATTTCTCATGGCAATCCCAGGGATGTAATGAGAATGGAACGATCACCTCTTTTTGGTTCTTAAAGTAAGGTATATTTTTAAGGACAGAAAAATATTCAAAATTAATTTATTCTTATAATTAAACTGTGATAAGACCATGAGCTTAAAACACATCAAATTAATTCATTCTCATGGCAGTTGTAAGGGCCCAAACCTGTAAGTGCCAATTAGAGTGAACAGAAGCAGAGGATAGAGGTCAGTGGAAAGTAGAGCATCACCGTTTTTTAATATTTATTTATTTATTAATATTTATGTGCTGAAAATAGATAGTGGTATAGTCCTAAGATAACAACAAGATGTAATAACCTAGATTATCTCTGTTTGCATTTCTGCTCCTTTCCTATAGACTGGTGCTGTGCATTAGCACAGTTATTTCAAAGACAGCTAATACATGGCTAGTTTCAAAATAATTCCATTGCTTAATTTGGAAGAATTCCCCTGTAGATAGAAGTGACAAATTATTAAAAGGTGATAGATATTCAGTGCCATAACATGATGATGCACAGGTTGAAAGCCCACAAAGCAAACAAAGCACAGTGCCCATGTCATCATCACGGTCTCAAACACTTCCAGATCAGGCTTTCACTGACCCTACTTACCTTCCACATACAAAATTCAAGGACAGTTGCAGTTGGCCCACTGAGGGATCCTTAAACAAATAAAATGTATTTCCCTGCAATTGCCAAGTGCTAAGTTTCATTGATAGTTGCAGGTTTGTGATACGCTCACTGTTCAGATGCTAGACGTAAAAACGTAGGAGAAAAAATAGCAAAGGTTTATTTGAGTCTGTATTAATTTGGTAACTTTCACTCTTTTAGGTGTTTATCTGACCATCTGACTTCAGCATTCCTTAGAGCTGTTCATGAACAGCCCAGTGCCTGTGAAAATTAATCTAGGATCTAAGCATTATACAATAAAGCGTTTCAGAACAAAAAAAAAAGTATTTAATGTGCTCTCACAAAGATGAAAGTGATACCACTGCAATAAGAATTCTTATTCTATCTGTATTCATGAAAACAATACCAAGCAGTGTCACATAATAGAAAAACATGAACAAGAAAGCCATCTGCAGATTTCAGAACAAACCATGAAAATCTCTCTAATAGAGGTCCCTTTTTAAAATTAATCAAGGGGAAAAAAAAAAAAAAAAAAAAAAAAAGTCAAACATCTCAAGTTGCGCCAGGGGAGGTTTAGGTTGTAAATGGGTAGTCATTCTTCCTTAGAAAGAGTAGTCAGCATTGCAATGGGTTGTCCAGGGAGGTTATGGAATCACAGTCCCTGGGGGTGTTTAAGGAAAGTGGTGCTTAGGGACATGGTTTGTTGCATGATAATGTTGGTAGGGGAATGGTTGGAACAGATGATCTTGAAGGTCTTTTCTAACCTTAATGATTCTATGATCCACGAGGGTATCTGTTGAAAGGAATCTACCTCTGCTTACTGCATGTTCTCTAAAGACTCCTTGCAAGACAACAAATCCATTAAATGTATCTGAACTGTGGAGGGCATTGAACCAACAACAGGAATTAGCAAGACTTTGCAAGGAAGTTACAGTATTTGTTTCTTAAATAAAGCAATTTTAAAAGCCCTGAGGCTAGAGAACCCCCTGTGTAAGAACAAAGGGAAATACTGCAGGTTCACGTTTCATGTGAAGTAACTTAAACAATTTATTTTTCCTCATTCACAGCATCAAATTTGGGCACTAGAAATAAGCAAGAGTGTGCAAGCAGAGATCAAAGGAAATGTCTGTGATCCACCTGCTAACGGTGTCTTTACTATAAAATGAGTTATCAGGTAGCAATCAGGAGACCTGAAACCTATTTCCAACACAGTATTTTCTGGACAATGCTACGTATGCAATACACCTCTCCATCCAACTACAGGAAACAGCCACAGTTGCACCATGGGCTTGAGATCTGTTGATGAAGAGTGCTAGAATCAGAGCTAGGTTTTGTTACGGTATCTGAAGAGGAATTAAGAGAGATGCATCCAGTTCTTTGGCAGGCTCTCATCTCATTCAGCTAAACTCATCATTAGCAGTAAATATTAAATTTGTGTTTAAATCTTGCTTTATGTAGTGTAAATCTAACTGATTTCAGAGAGCTTTGCAAAACAAAGATGAGAATAATAAATTCATTGTTCCTAGCCACTCAGAACGTAAATTCTCAAAGGAAGGAATTTTTCCTTAACAATATACATATTGTATCTGTTTATTTTGGCTTTGTTCATGTTCTCTTGGTGAGATTTTCATAAATATTATAGCAGACTAGTCAAGGAAGGGGAATATTCACCTATTCATTGAACTTGGAGTTTGATACAACTAACACCAGAAGTAGTAGCCTTCAAGGCACCCTTACACTTATATGTGACACTGTATTGAGCAGCATCTTATTCACATTAAAAAATTAGTTCTGAGATTTTTTTCATCCAGTTAGGAAACAGGGTTGAAATGTCTGGCCCATTTCTTTACGCAGAACAGCTCAAACATCCATTTGTACAGGCTAGACATTTGCAATTAATAAACCACACACCAATAAATTACTTAGGAAATCATTTCTAATTATGAAGAAAAACATACTTTGCAGCAAGAAGATGGGTGGAGACTCATAAAGCATTGGTTATAGTCCATTCTCCCAGCTTTGCGTCTACATAACCAGTTTCCCCAGTTTCTAAACAGTGTGTTGTGTGAGCCAAACTTACGTGATGCTACCTCACTGACTGCCATTTGAAATATCTTCCATGGCATTACACCAAAGGTGAATGTAGTCACATATCTTTTCATATATTCTATTCCTAGTCAAAATATCATGGGAGGACATTAAGTAGAGTGCTTTCCCACAGTATTGTAGCACTGACCAGAGAAGACCAAAAGAAGGGAAAAACATGCCTCTGGGAGTTGGCAGAGAATTCACTGGGACAGGTAAAAAGCTTAGAAGATTTTGCAAGAGTAAAAGCCAAAGACTATAAGAAACTTTATTGTTGTTGTTGTTTATATGTAGTGTTTTAAATAAAAATTTCAGATGATAAATTAAAATTTAAACAATGTAAGTGCCTCAGAGAACCAGGGTCTAAAGCAGTCCCTTAATGGGACTCCAGCATATCCTTTATTTTTTAATGTGAAGAAGGGAAAGGATTTGTCATTAAACTTTAAAAATAATCAAATTTATATATATATATATATATTTTTTGGTGGGCTGGCAGTGTTACTAAGAATGATTGTGTTCACTTAGTGGGTGTATACCAGTAAGGAGAACCTCCTTATGCCTAACGGGGATTAGAGATCCAAATTTAAGCTTGTCTTGACTGTCCCGGAGTCTATATATTTTTTCAGTTAATTATACCAAACTTCATGTCTGAATTATCTGCTCTTCAACAACAACATCTTAACACATGGTTTCTTTGTCAGCTGTTAAGGACTCCCTGATTTTAGAATATGAAATAGGAAATGGCATGCGAGAAAATGAGATGAAGTGGGTGCCATGTAGAAGACCAACACTTGCTGTCTTTCCTATGATTTGTAGAGAGAAGTACATCACACTTAAGTACCAATACTAAACACTTTTATACTAGACAGTTACACAACTTAACATAAACCTAGAGTAGATATAAAATGACCATCTTCCTATTTTGTTATCTAGGTATCAAAATTCTATACTCTGCAGAAAGTTGTGCAAAGAAAGGAAGACAATATTCATCCTTTACTCTCCTTTTCAGTAAGCTGGTCATTGTAAAATGTAAAAACATGTAGAATAGCAACAGGAGACACTGCAGTTACAGCACCGAGAAAACAAGTACATTCATAAAAGACAAAGCAAATCCAGCCTGTAGGAGGAACCCTTGGCACTGGAGGCCCTGAGTTTCAACATCAAATAAATTAATACAGTAGGGTACCTCATAAACTGAGCCTTTAGGCCCTGTTACTACCTCTGTGTAAGCAATGAAAAGTAAATGAAAATAAATACATAAGCAATGCTCCTTGATCCACACAAGGTTTAACATATGCTGATGAGCATCAGTATTTCCAACAACAAAATTATGCCTTTCTACTCATCACTGATGGACCTTGTTCTCACAATATTGCTACTTACTTTCGTAATGAAAGTCATTTGAAAGTTGAATCTGCAAGTGAATATACTGTGGTGTACACAGTGCATAGTTCCCATAAATTTAGCACACAGGAATTTATTTCAGCAGCTACAGCTTTCAGTAGTTCATCAGTTTTGTTTTGCATGAATGTAATTTACCTTTCAGCCACCAAAGGCTTACAGTACAGGTCTTGTATTTAAACAAAACTAGTACTGTAACAGCACTCACATCAGGCTCCTGAAGGGGGAAAAAATCCTCATATTTATTCCAAAGTTTTCCAAGCAGTTAAATTCAAGCGCAGATGTATATCTCTGTACATTTTTAGAGCAGTGTTAACATTCTGGTTGCACAAGGCTAGTAAAATTACAGTTTCAATAATGCAGCTGTAATTATTTCTATAATACAGTGATGCGTAGTCTTTTTTGCCTCTCTTAAAAAAAAAAAAATAGAAACCACTGGAAAATAAAAGTCTGTTGAAATCCTATCATATTGTATAGTCACAGGTCTAAGAGAAACAGAAATGCTGTGGTCTAGAGTGAAATAAATCACTGAGTTTCAGAGACAGTCTTATCCATTGGAAATAGCCACAAATGAAAGGGAAGACAGACATTTCAGTTCTTGAAAGTGCAGAGATTTGTGGCGATGTTTGGATTTATCAACT
Source organism: Oxyura jamaicensis (assembly GCF_011077185.1). Taxonomy (NCBI): domain Eukaryota; kingdom Metazoa; phylum Chordata; class Aves; order Anseriformes; family Anatidae; genus Oxyura; species Oxyura jamaicensis. The sequence continues at coordinate 59,991,863 of NC_048897.1, read as the reverse complement.
TTCAGGAAGAAGGACCCATTTAATTACTGGAAATTTTACCTTACTAAAGCATAGAGAATTTGCCAAGTTTCTGCTATGCATGTTAGCTTCTTTCATAAAATGTGGGCCAGACTAATTTTCCTTGAAGTCAATGGGATTTTTGGCATTGATTTCAAGATGAATAGCCAGTGGGTCCTGAGTAGGGAGGATAAGGAAAAAGACATACTACCTCTTACCAAAGCACAGTTCAGATCAAATGCTGTGAGCTTCAGGGCTGCATTTCCTGATGCTCTCTTTGTGCCTTAGACATCGCTGTTCACAATAAGCAAATTCTTCTACAGTCAATTTTACAACTACATTTGTGTTTTAGAGAGGAAACCTAATACTAACCATGGAATGCTGTCAAGAATTCAGTAAATCAAGTGACTTTTTATGGCATTTTACAAGAAAGAAAACTATTCAGGTAAACTGACAAGTCCAAATAGGAATAGGAGACTCCAACTAAAGCGTATGTTATGAATCATTGCCTACTACCCCTGCTGAGATTGAGAGAGAATCTCCAACTGAAAATGAATTCAAACCAGTTCACAGGGATTCTTAAAGTTTTGCTAAAAAGGGAAGCCAGAATGATGACAGCTTTATTAGAGCATATAACTCAAAATAAGCACCAATGCATTTTAAAAAAACTTCAAGGGTATCTTTCAATACGAATCTATTTCCTTTTAAGATACTGTTGAACTTCCTAGACAATAGTATTGCTTTATACAGTTCAGTAGGTGTTTTATTTGCATCAGAATGAAATACTTTGTTAGCTGGGCTAAAAGTTGTTTCTTCTGTGAGTATTCCAGTAATGTATGTTGAGTTTCAATAGCTTTTTGTCCATTCAGGACTGCTATGAGTTTAAATAATACCATGTTCAGGATCATCTAAGAATCTACCTAGCTGTGACACTTTTGTGTTATGAGACCTTTATATAAAACAAATGCAGGTAAAATGTTACCCATTTCTGAACCTCTACATGTACGAGGTTCCATTTATGAACATTGTGGAATTTTGCCTCAGCAATCTCCTACAACTGTAAAGAGTGCATGTCAGAGGGTTTAAAGAGATATTTATGATTTACTTTCTTTTAATGGTGCATATGAACACATGAATTAAAAAAAATCTTTTGATCTTTTACTGTAATCTGAAATATTCGGTAGAGCACTAACAAGCATTTTTGTGGCAAACGAGTGCCAAGACAATGCTGTATGAAACTTCCAGACAAGTGCTTATTGCATATTCATCTGCGACTGTGAGGTAGAGGGGGAAGAACCGGACTTTATGTTCTATATAACGCCACTTAGGCCTGTGTTTCTTTTGCGTTTTATTTGTCAAAAACTTAATTTTGAAATAGGCTTCTATCACCATTCATACCTGTCTTAGCTTATCAATCAAATGTCATGATAGGCTTAGTTTAAAGCAAAGAAGATAAGTTAAAGTGAAAAATAATATGAAAGATACTTTACTGTTAAAACAATGTCACAAATAATTACATTTCTTATTTCCTCACAGAAAAAAAATGATTATCTGCTCTCCCAAGTATACAAGAATAGATCACATTTTAAAATCTGAATTTATTTCAAGCTCTAGTGTCTAAGTAAGGAGGAGGGGGTTCTGCCTTCCACACTGATTCATTTGCCCTGTTACAAAATAGAGAGGCCTCAGAATATTACTAGAGTGAAAATAAATCAATCCCTTACTAAGCAGAAAAGATGAAGCATCTTAACTAGGTTATTCTCTTTGATGTCCCAACAGGTACAGTGGACTATTTTAACTCTATCAAAGGTCAAAAGTCTTTTCAGAAAATGCTATACTTGATATGTTGCAAATCAGAATTCCAGGCTAAATCAGTACAGGTTCATTGGGACAGAGGACGTGGTTCACTGCACCCAGACACACAAGTTGTTTTGATACTTGAGATGTTCCTCCTTCTCTTCCCTTTACCATTCCTTTTATGCCCCAAGCTGCCTTCTGCTTCACCAATTGTTTCACTTGTATTTTACTGTCCAGAAATGTGAAGTGTGCTGCAAGTAATATTCAAGCCTGACCCTATATTATCTGTCAAGCAAATGTCTTGATATGGATACATGACAGCTTAACTGATGCATATATATATATATATAAAAAACCAAACACACCTTACAAAATAGGAGCAACATTGTAACACTATATGGAGCATTGCAGGTAACCGCACATTTTGTTTTTTCGATTTTTTTATGCTGAAATGTTAGGAACCGCAGATGACAGAACTGCATGCTTGCATTTCATTTCCATACCCTTCAAGCCCTCCCTGTCTTGTCCTTATTATAACTACTGCCACATCAGCCTGCTAACAAGCTTTATAACCAAGGTTTTTCATCAAGCAACATTGTTCAAAGAATTGAGGTCAAACTGGCAGTTGCTGACCTCTTCATTCACATAATAAATCCTGATTATTCTAGGGTTACAGTTCATGTAAATAATATGATCGTTATATATTTTACTGGGCATTCACACCTAGCATAATATTTTTATAAGTGCATGAAAATGGAATAAATCATATGCTTAGGTGTTGTGGCCCAAAAAAAAGGAACAAAAAGGAAAAAAGAGCTGACAAGCCAGTGTAAAATGGAGATGATCAAAACATTTGCTTTGACTATTATGCAGCAAAAACAATGAAAAAGACTATTCTTCCTCAACAATTTTCTGTAATGAAATACCTGTTAGGGATTCCTGTTCCTGTTAAGGAACAGTAAACCTCTTTAGTTTCCTAATGTAGCTGGTTAGTGAGCCTACTGGGGCGGTGCCCTGCTAGACCTTCTGTTCACAAACAGAGAAGGACTGGTAGGTGATGTGGTGGTCGGGAGCTGTCTTGGGCAGTGTGACCACGAAATGGTAGAGTTCTCTATCCTTGGTGAAGTCAGAAGGGGGATCAATAAAACTGCTACCTTGGACTTCCAGAGGGCTGACTCTGAGCTGTTCAGGGCACTGGTTGGCAGAGTACCCTGGGAGGCAGTTCTGAAGGGCAGAGGAGTCCAGGAAGGCCGGGCACTCCTCAAGAAGGAAATCTTAAAGGCTCAGGAGTGGTCTGTCCCCATGTGCCCAAAGACAAGCCGGTGCAGAAGAAGACCGGCCTGGCTGAACAGAGAGTTGTGGCTAGAGCTTAGGAAAAAAAAAAAAAAATAAGGTTTATGACCTTTGGAAAAGAGGGCAGGCCACTCAGGAGGACTATAAGGATGTTGTAAGGCTGTGCAGGGACAAAATTAGAAAGGCCAAAGCTCATCTGGAGCTCAATCTGACTACTGCTGTTAAAGACAACAAAGAATGTTTTTATAAATACATTAACACAAAAAGGAGAACTAAGGAGAATCTCCATCCTTTACTGGATGCGGGGGGAACTTAGTGACAAGAGATGAGGAAAAGGCTGAGGTGCTTAATGCCTTCTTTGCCTCAGTCTTTAGCAGCAAGACCAGGTCTCTGGATACCCAGGACCCTGAGCTGGTGGAAGGGGATGGGGAACAGAATGTGGCCCTCACAATCCACAAGGAAATGGTTGGCGACCTGCTACAACACTTGGATGTATGCAAGTCAAGCCGTATGGGATCCACCAAGGGTGCTGAGAGAACTGGCAGAAGAGCTGCTTTCCATCAGTTCAGCTGCTGATTTCCATCATTTCCAGCTGCTTTCCAAGCTGCTTTCCATCATTCATCAACAGTCCTGGCTATCGGGGAGGTCCCAGTCAACTGGCGGCTAGCAAATGTGACGCCCATCTACAAGAAGGGCCAGAAGGTAGACCCGGGAAACTATAGGCCAGTTAGTTTGACTACAGTGCTAGGGAAGCTCATGGAGCAGATTATCTTGAGTGTCATCACACGGCACTTGCAGGGCAAACAGGCGATCAGGCCCAGTCAGCATGGGGTTATGAAAGGCAGGTCCTGCTTGACGAACCTGATCTCCTTCTATGACAAAGTGACACAATGGGTAGATGAGGGAAAGGCTGTGGACGTGGTCTACCTTGACTTCAGTAAGGCTTTTGACACTGTTTCCCACAGCATTCTCCTCAGGAAACTGGCTGTTCATGGCTTGGACTGGCGCACACTTCATTGGGTTAAAAACTGGCTGGATAGCCGGGCCCAAAGAGTCGTGGTGAATGGAGTTACATCCAGTTGGAGGCCGGTCACTAGCGGAGTCCCCCAGGGCTCCGTACTAGGGCCAGTTCTCTTTAGTATCTTTATCGATTATCTGGATTAGAGGATTGAGTGCACACAGTAAATTTGCAGACGACACCAAGTTAGGTGCATGTGTCAATCTGCTCGAGGGTAGGAAGGCTCTGCAGGAGGATCTGGATAGGCTAGACCAAGGGGCTGTGGTCAACTGTATGAAGTTCAACAAGGCCAAGTGCCAGGTCCTGCACCTGGGGCACAACAACCCCAAGCAGTGCTACAGACTGGGAGAGGAGTGGTTAGAAAGCTGCCTGGCAGAGAAGGACCTGGGAGTATTGGTTGACAGTCGGCTGAATATGAGCCAGCAGTGTGCTCAGGCGGCCAAGAAGGCCAGCAGCATCCTAGCTTGTATCAGAAACAGCGTGGCCAGTAGGGATAGGGAAGTGATTGGCCCCCTGTACTTGGCTCTGGTGAGGCCGCACCTCGAGTACTGCGTTCAGTTTTGGACCCCTCGCTACAAGAAGGACATCGAGGTGCTTTAGCGAGTCCAGAGAAGGGCAACGAGGCTGGTGAGGGGTCTGGAGAAAAGTCTTATGAGGAGCGGCTGAGGGAGCTGGGATTGTTCAGCCTGGAGAAGAGGAGGCTCGGGGGCGACCTTATCGCTCTCTTATCGCCTTTTTCTAATGATAAGCTTTTGATTAAACAAATGTTCTCTTGAAAAATGAATGCTTTTCAATAGTCATCTTATTGAATATTTTTAAGACTTTAAATGAGAAGAACATTTTCATCTGCAAATTTAACTGTTCTCTAAAACATTTAAGTCTCATCAAGCCTATTCATCACAAAAAGTTATGTTAAATAATGCTACAAAACAATACTATTTTCCTTCATTTCCATAAAAATTTTATATGATGGGAAAAAAAAATGTTCCAGCTTTTGTAGAAGCTTTTTCTCTTTTGCTTTCTTCATAGATACATAATCCAGGTAGGTTGCAAAGGTTAGCACTTATGATTCAGTTTCATATACACAAATTTAAAAAATGCAGTCAAATGCCTCATCTCCTGAGCTATACAACTTTGTAAATAGCTCATCTTCATCTGTGTAGCCTTCTGTGACCAGTGTAATCCCATTTTAAATTCAGAAACAGAAAATCTTCATTGTTACCTACTTGAGGTCATTGCAATTCTTTTTTCTCCTTTTTTTTTTTTAATCAATGTAGTCTGAGATCTTACATATCAACTCTGCTTATCTAAGGCCCAAACACAGCACGAGCTAAGAAAGTGCTGTGTTGCAAAATAAACAAATAAATACATAAATTCTATGACAGTGCTTTCTAAGAAATCAGAGAGAAGAAATTACAGGAAAATCTAGCCTGTTTTGTACGCAGCACAAAGAAGATGACCTTAGTAATAAATTAGCATGCACTAAATTTGCAACTGCCACCTAACTAGAAGAGGCTGCAGGCATCAGAACAAGAATTCAGAATGACACAAAAATAAACATATGAAATGGGAACCCCTGATGTTCTAAAATCCTGTTGGAAAAGATCCAGAAGTAGCAATTTTGCCAGAAATTATTGAAAAAAGTAGGTGTTATGGATCACAAGCAGAAGTTAAGTCAGCAGTGCCACTGTTGGGGATAAAATAAATAAATAAATAAATAAACCAGTCCACAGGGATAAGTATAAACAAGAGCATCACCAGAAAGTCATGTAAGAATTTCTACACTTCACAATGTGGTTTTGCCACAACTGGAATACACTGGGCGGACTGGGGCATGATACTTGATTAGAAAGCAGCCTACGTTGACTCACTGGAGAACAAGAGTGAGCTGGAAAACACAGTCTGTGAAGAAAGACTTAAAGCACTAGAATTATTTAGTCTATACATAAGAAGAGTGAGGGGAAGGTATGAAGGCAATATTCATATTTATGTATATATATGCTCATATATACATACTCATACTTGGCTCCAAAATAGGGACTAGCGATTTGTTCTTGTCCATTACAGATACGCCAAAATGGCAGGCTTCAATTGGACTGAAGAAGATTTAGTTTGGGCATTAGGGAATACAATCTTCCAGTAGCAAGGCTAGGCTAGTACCTGAATAAATGATTGCTGCAGAATCCCCAAGCTTGCTGGGTTTAAAGCAAGCAGTTCAGGTATAATCAATCCCACCTTGAGGCTGGATCTGTCATCTAGCCCACAGTAAATGACATATTTAACATCCCTTCTGATCTTGCTGAGTATTAATGGCTGCAACCCCCATTGTATTCAAGAGGGTATCATTTCATATCCACTAGTGGTGGTGTAATTAACAACAGAAAACAAAGCAATGGTGAGTGAGGCCCAGGACAATATCAGAAATAGCTTGAAGTAAGCAGCATACCGTGTCAGGTCTTGTATCTATTGCTCCATAGGTGCAAGTACCCAAAATTCTGGTAGCATGTTTGGAAAGACACAAGCCCTTCCTTGATTCTAACTGTGATTAACAACTTCAGGACTAAGCTCTTGCACTGTAGCTTTGCTTACATGGCAACTTTTGAGGTTTCTTCATGGCCGGGATAGTTTTTTAGAGGAATCTGTTCTCTCTCCTTAAATGAGTTCTGTGCATGTGCATATATACTTGTCAGGAACACAAATTCTCATTCTAATAGCAATCCATAATTTGTGTGCTACTTTTCCAATGAAACCTCCCAGCTTTCTTTTAGAGCTACAGCTTTGTGAGTACATGGTTTACTCTTCCTCTATTGAACAGACATGAGGCTATGTTTCAGATTTTAAAAGGGTAAGAGAACATGTGTCATCATTAGTGAAAATATTCAATTCTGATACTTGGAAAATGCTTCTAATATAAACTTTAGGGTTTGCTTCCTTGTCTCCTCTGAAATGTTTAAGAAAAATCCATCTGTTTCTTTTGCTTGACATTTTTTGGGAAAAAATGTAAGAGTCCATCCTCTTTATTCACATTTAGTGTAAAGACCAAAAGTTCAATTAGAATTGCAGCTTGAATGCATGTGTTTGCTAACTGAATTTAAATGTAATCTTGATCGTCTCCTTCATTATGTTTGTATCCTGACTCCATGTAAACAGTGCTTAGACCAGGGCATGAAATGGTGCTGATTTCATCCAGCTTTAGTGAAATTATCCTGATGCTACCAATTTAAAAATAAAATAAAATATTTACTGTTTTCGTACTTTTTGTTTTACCTTTCAGCACAATACAACAAGCAACAGAATTGTATGTTACCTCACACAAACCCAGTTCTTAATGACTAAAGACCTGGTGCACTCACAGTAATTGCCTTAAAGACATTTTTATTTTATGCTTATAAAATACTACCTTGCCTTTGAAAACTTGATGCCACTATACAAGGTTATTTATTTACATTCCTTCTTAAAATTAAATTATATTTGTGTATGCAAATGCACTATGTGGGAGGGTTTAAAAACTCGCAAGTAAATCCTAGTGCACTCAGAGGTGGAAATTATTATCCATTTATCTATAATGATTAACAGTTAAAATGCACTCTCTGCTGTTCCCTGTGTCTCAGGAAGAACAGAAGCTTTTGTTTTCCTGAAATGAAAAGCCCCATCTCTTTTTACAGTAAATGCCTTAAAAAGGCACTCTCATGGCACAAAGCCAGATAAATTTAAAATACACCCATCATGTACTAAAGAATGAGTTAAATCCATGAGCCTTGTTTATGAGACATTAACTCAAATATGGATTGACAATATATGAAATTATAGTTTTCTTATATGTATTAACTTGCATAGGGTACTTCAGAGCGTAAGCTTTACATATCACTTCATAAAGTCTAAGTGTTGAAAAAAGAGCACAGTAAGCCTTTCCGAGAGCAGGAATAGGACTTAATGAGATGGCACAGTATCTCCTATTTTAGAAACATTATTTTTCATATGGCCACTATGCAAAACAAAATAAACAATAATACCCCCCCCCCCAACTGAACAATGTAACCCGATGACATTGGAAGTATTGAATCATCTGTAAAGAAAATAAAACACGCAGTCAGAAAGGCAGAATGAACCGTCAGACAACATATCCAGTCACCCAAGTGATATCATGAGGATCTCTTGGCTCTAGCAGGGAAGAAAGGATGGGTTTGATTTCATTTGTTGTTTTGTTGTTGTTGTTGTTGTTTTTTTAAGGAATGATTTTGCCTTTTTTTTTTTCATTTAGGCTTCACACTTTTCCTGAAGCTCCTGGGCTCCTGTCCAGGCCAAGATACTTCACAATTGACTTTGATTTTCTGAGGTAAGTGATCTGTCGCTTTCTGAGCAGTTATAGGAGGGGTCAGGAGTGAGGTGGCACGGTATGGCCTCACTCTGGCTCCTGCCTCCCTGACATTGTACACACTAATGCAATGTGAAGTAGCACGTCTAAATAGCCTGTCAAACTTTTTTGATGTTAGCAAACCCACAGATGGGATTCATTTCCACGCTGTTCAAAAAACGTAAACGATACAAGGACATTAAAGAGCATTAAACTACTTGATGACATTTTGGTCACATTAATGAAAAGTGGCGTTTATAAACTACTACAAAAAGATGGGGGGGGAGAGGGGGGCGCAGAGAGAGAATGGAAAGAGAAAGGAAAGGAGAAGTGAGGAAGGGAAAAGGAATTAAAATCAATTTTAAAAATCCCAGAAGGAGCTGGATAGTCTCTGGACACCATCAAATAAATTAGGGCCTTAAAATTAAATAAACCCCAGAGTGAACTTTTCCCTATATGTGTTCACATGTGCCTGTGCTAACACTTGGGTGAAAAGACCCACAATGGCCAGGGATTCCTGAGAGGAAAGTGTAACTGCATGCGTTTGGCTACACTTACATCTGTTCACTCATAGAGGTTAGTACCTTCCTCACTTAGAGCATCCCATCGATGATACCAGTGATGAAAATGTTGCTGAATGTAAGAAAGGATATCAAAATCCAACGTCACCAGCTTAGCCCCACTCAGCTGAAGTCTAGTTTGTCATTCAGTGACATATATGAAGACATTTCCCACAGCAGCCAAGAGCATGAGGTCACACTACAGCCTGTAAAGCTGCAAGGGACTCTAGCACACATGTCGAGAGAGAGCTAGCAATATGAAACCATTTGGCTATGGAAAGTTCTGAGATCCAGTCCTGACACTGGTACAACCTGTTAGGCATGTTCAAAAATTTACTGGAACCTGTCTGGCTATAAGGGTTAAGAAGCTGCTGGTTTATCTGCTGGAACAGCAGAGACCTTGGAGCTGGCTGCACCCGGATGCCAGCCTTGCTGGGAAGAAGGGCAGACAGAAGACATGCTGCTCTGGCTACGCCAGTGCCACTAGCAGCCGCAGCATTTTTTTTTTCCAGTATTCGTGGTTACATTAATTGCTAATGACAAAGGCAACCTTCACTCTGTGTGGTTTCCTGCCCATATTTGGATCCTTTACAAGGCCCCCCTTTTTCTTCCTCTCCTCCCCCTACCATCATGCCTTCCCTTTTTCTGATAGGAAATGCAACCCGAGATGTGCGAAAAAACAGTGCGCATATTGTCATTTAATTGGCCCCTTGCTCAGGCGCATCGGGCCTCAGCGCGTGTGCTGTAGGGTGTCTGCTCCACAACAGGAAAGAATAAACCCAGACTCAAATCATAGGAAATTCATCAAATATGCTTCTTAAGAGTTCTGTCTTTCAAGGTCTGTTTCCCTGCCATATGATCTCTATAAACCAAATTACTGCTGGCCTGAGTACAAGACTGGAGGCGCCTGGGGCTAGCATATAATGAATGCCAAATGCATGTGACAATAGACTGATCATGGAGAAGAATTGAAAATTTTTTAAGTAGTTCTTTTACTTCATTTATAAAAACCAAACTGACTACACTTAATATCTTTAAAAGGAGCCAATCATTTCCCTGCAGTTCCAGACGTACATAACAAACCTTTTATATCAATCCCATTAAACAGCTAGGACACAAGATACATTGGAATAACACTGAATAAAGTATAAAAGAGAAAGTAAATGAAAAATACCTTGTTTTAGATGGGGAGGAGTATATACATTATTGAATTAGCTCAATTTTTCCTTTTATGAGCCTTTGCACATAAAGATTCTGCCCTTCACTTGCAATGCAACAAGAGAACTTCTGCTGGAATGTATCTCCCAGAACTGAGATTCTAAAAAAGTATGAAAGCTGCTTAAAGGCTAGACTGATGTAAGATGAATGATTTTTATTAATTTGTGCAATAAACAGTCAACCAGAAATTTCTATCCCTATGTTGCCAATTACTCCAAATAACCTAACAAATGCTGCTATTGCAGCATCACAGGAAATGTGAAATCTCCAGAAGAAAAAATATTACATTCTTTACTACAGACAGAGGGTAATTAATACTGCTTTTTAGGTTTTAGAAAATACTGCACTTAGAACTGCAAGTCAACTAACAGACCGTCTATAACCTATAAATGCTTCCATATTCACAGACATCAGCAGTCTTGGAGTTACAAAAAAGTAATAATACATACATATTAATGGATTGCAGTTTGTCCTTCGGGGAATATATTTTTTAAAAGGGCTAAGGCAGCAATAATAGCTCCTCTAAAGCCTCTAAATGCTATAATTGTTTTATATGAATTACAGTGCTCATATTAATTAATGATGAATGTTTTGTGTATGTAAGTATTTGATGGATGCAGCCAAAGAAAAAAATGAAATAGTCTGTCTTTTAAGTTGACATTAAAAAAAAAAAATGCTGCTGTTTGAAGGTTTGGATCTGGTTAAATACAAGATTATTTTAACCACATTTCAATGAGGAACATGAAATACAGCCCATGAGGTCATGCAATTCAGCAAAACATTTTTTTCTTTCCTTTTTTTTTTTTTTGTAGTTAAATAGAAACAAAAGCAAAATTGCCCGAATACCTCTTTAGTCATATTTTATCAAAGTGCTTAAGAAAACTGCCTGTAGCTATTAAGTTGTATCCATAGTGCAGTCTGTTGAAAGACTCTAAAGATGCACTGACCTGCACACCCCTAGTGCTCTTCTTGAAAGCGGTAGCTGTGTTTGACATGCTAGGAACACACATGGACAATTAGGTCTCAGTCCATATTGGGGAGAGTTACTGCATGGAGTGAAAAGAAACTTGAAACAAGCTTTCAGGAACAGCATTGCAATTCTGGAAATTTATCTCTAATTTCTATTAGATGGAGCCATCTCATTTCTATTAGATGGTATCCTTTTTCTTAGGTATTGGTTGTATCTACAATCCTGTACAGAGCAGGTTCTGTTCTTCTGTCACTGTAAATCAGTTGGAAATAGCTCTACTGAAATTAGTCATATTTACCCAATATGAAACCACCAGCAGTGACATGGGGATCAGCCGTAGAGCATCTATTCCGTCTATGTTTGCTTTGGTGTGTGTGAGCAAAGGAAATGCTTTTTCAAGAAACAAAACAAAATTGTGCTACCTCCGTTTTGAAGTCAGAAACAAGTGTAGAATTATTTTAATTTCAGTTTAAGATATTTATTCCCACCCATAGAACTTCCTTAACCTGGTCATAAAAACAGGAGCTAGCAAGACATTAGTTTGCATGGAAATATTTATCAAACACTTGTTTCTGATTTCATTACGCAGAATGCCATAATGTACATAAACACAAACGATTAGTTATTCTGGACTATAAGAACAGCCATCACATGAAACATTCTCCATATTTCCCCCAGACATTTATAGACAAACAAGAATATCAATAGGCTACTTACAAAATAATGCAAAACAAGGCATATAGTGACTAGAAAGTCATGCTTTTTAAATGAAACAAGAGAGCAAAACACTTTTGATGAAGTGTTGCAATCTCATAAAATCCTTTCCATGATTTTAAAACACCTTTGCTTCCTCCTCACTGAGAGTTCTTCCAGAACTTTCAGTCTACATGTATTCATGACTAATTTATATCAGTTTCATCTTGTACCAATATTATTGCATTCATAAATTCATTTACCATCATGTAAGGTAAACAAATTCAGGAGAAGTCAGCAGAATACAACTTTTCTCTCTTGGCCACTGCTGCAATGAATCTAGAACATCTGATTACTCTCCATCGTGCCATCTGTAGGGCCACCAATCCCTAAGCAGTCACCTCAGTCAGGTCGCTCTTTGTCTACTGTTTACTGCCAATGAGGTGCAGGACATTTGAACTCTTCTGCATCAGCATGCTGAAACTTACAACAGCATATGGCCCTGGATTGTGAATTTGCAACCTCAGAGATATTTAGAGCAGGTTCTCAAACTTTTTGGCTGTATGTGTGGCAGATTGTTGCATTTGAGATACAAAATTGCCTAAGGCATCACTGAATCCACAGAAATTTGGACAGACATTCAGTTGTATCAATAACAGTACAGTACAGCAGAAAAAGTATAGTACAGTAGAAACAGCTATCATTACTTGGAAATGCCACTTCAGGCTTTGACATTCTTTTCTACTTCTATAAATTCCCTTGGCAAACTGAATATATAGTCAGCAACAGAATAAGCAATCTTTAACAACAAACAAGATTATCTCAAATATTCCTGGTCTATTTCTTCAGGAATGCATATGCATTGTATACTTTTTAAATATTCAAAGTGCATTTATATGCAAATATATATATATATAAATTATATATATATATGCATTGTATGCTTTGCAAACACAATAATCAGAAGTATAGAATTTCTTATTCTTTGTGTATTATATACTAAGTAACTGTTAAAAGAGTGGTGTTACGAGGGGTAAAAATTCAAGACCTCAAAGGTAGAAATAAAAAAAGAAGGTTGCCTGCATAAACTTAATTCAGCCTCCTTACTTAAAATCTGTCAATTTTCTGCAAGATCCTGCATCTAAGATTAGAAAGGAATACTAGTGTAGCAGCTGTTCAAAATTTTTTCTCTTTATTGTTCAATGTACTGCCTCTGACTTTATTTATAAAGTACTGTCCAAGCCCAGTTTTGAAAATGGAATTGCTAAGTCCTCTGTGACTTTTGGTAATACATATTATAACATTCTGGGGTTTTACCTAAATACATATCCATGAGTTAAGGGAATATTAACAGCTCTTACAGACAGGAACAGCACATAAATTAAATACATCTACCTTATTTTGGTTCTAATTCTCAGGTCCAAAGTATCTGCCTCAGACTATTTAGCTCAATCAGTTGCACCTATATATGCTTCAGCAAATTAAAGTATTGTATCTCCAGCTAGGTCTTCCAAAAGAGAAGAAAGACAATGAAGTAACTCCTTAAAAGCATTGCTTGCCTGAGATACATAAAAAAATTTCTATGGTAAAGGACAATGGCCCTGTGCCATAACCAAGAAAACATCCTTTTATCCTTATTGCAGTCTTTTAGTGAATATGCTTAATACGTTGAACTGCCACACCTGGAATACAAGGAAGGAAGTCTAACTATTAATACGCATGATAAATTCTATGGGATTGACACAATTTACACTACTGTGTCCAAGAGCGTACCTTAGATACCAAATATTTAAGACTGGCTATTTTGGGTAAAGTAATAATTTTGTAATTTATTACTGAACAGAAACAAAAATGGGCATTTCTGTGCAAGCATAGCAGCACCCTGAAACCAGATGACTGCTTCTAATAGGAAAATTCAAAAACCAAACTAGGTACTTAAAAACAGACCTAAGCAACTGAAGATCAGCCTCAACTAAATGTCTTTTTAATTGGTATCCAATACTGAAAGGCTTCATAGAGCTTCTCCTTGCTTTACTTGAGATTCCTTGAAATACACTCCATGACTACATTTCCGGTATCTTCTAGGACTTTGAAAGCAGCAAAGGAGTGATGATGAAGGGGCAATGGTCTCATTTCCACTATTATTCTTTTCCTGAAAATACATGTGCAAAGTACTTTGAGGAATAAAGACTTGAAACAGTAAAGTTTTAAGGCCCAAACAATGGCTGGGACCCAACTGCAATGTCTACTTTCTTAAAACTTATTAGAAAGCAACTCCAATCTGAAGAAATTTAACTGGCAAGGCAAAGAAAGTAAAGGATAGCAAGAAATCCAAAAATAGAGCCAGTTAAGGAACCTGACCAAGCTGATGACCAGTAGTTCTGGGAACAGGCTCCGTGTTTCCTGAATACTTGTCTGCTGCTGCTGTTGACATCTGGCAAATACCAGGTTTTGGGGAAAGAGGAAGTGGGAAGTCCTTAAAAAGTGTTCATCAAAACAAAGTAGGAATAAAGTTCTCCCTGAATTCAGTCACCTTCCAGATGAAGCATTATCTTCACCCCAGGATGAAGCATTACCTTCTTCAAGTGACAATAGTTAATAAGAGATGCTTGGTTTGTTCATATGTAGAAATGATCTTTTCACAAAAATCACTCACAACTGTACCCATTTTTTCAATAGAAAACAAGGAAATTTAATGCTGGCTTTAAGCGTGTAAAGGGCTGCAAAGTTAATTGTAGTCATAATCTCAGTCTTGAGAATGTAACAAGTTTATCATTGCTAATACTAATCAAGATTTAACATACAGATGTAGAGTATCTTGTTAAAATTCAGCTTTTAACAAAGTTATCAGAATATTGCAAGAATAGTTATCACACGTTCAGATCGTAATGGCAACCACTGAACCGTAACTATTGTATAGGCTAATTCTGAAAATCCATGAGGCACAGATGATTGAGAAAGAAAAATCAAAACCTGCCTACAGTTCAAGAAGTACAGAAATTAAAAGGTTACATGCATACAAAAATCCAAATGAGTTAACAAATACTTCAAGACAGCCAAAAAATAGTTTAGTTGAACATGTGTGCTTCTTGTTTATGCACACTTTTTGAAGAATGTTTTTCATAAAAGAAATATAGCACTCACTGTTCAATGCTCGTTCACTGTGTTTCTGGGGATATGTCTTGGCTGTACTATAATCCAGAGTTTAGAGTGCTACTGAAAGAAACAATTCTCTTCTGAGGCAGTCAGGATTTAATTCTCCTACTAGGGTGGAAAAGTTCTTTTTACCCTGCCTTTTCCCTCCTCTTTTTGCTGTTACTGGGTGCACCTGGTATCCTCCAACTACTTATTACACATATATACCATAAATATCAATAGAAGCAGGACAAGCGCATGACAACATCAACTTTCAAAGGACAAATAGTGTAGAAAAGGTATTAGAAAGAAGCTCAAACCATGAATGCAAGCATCCAAAAAATGCATCGTCAACAGATGAACAGAAATGATACCACACAGATTTGGCAATTTATAATATGAGGGGCCTATGAAGAACAGAAAACAAGATTACACTTCATACTACCAAATGCTCAGAGCTTTCAAGATTCTTGTACCCCACTGAAGTCCTTCCATGTTATTATAATATAGTTAGAATTTCTCAGGAAGAAGGAATTTCTTTTCAGTATTATCCACTACTTGTAACACCAACATTTTCCCCCCCTCATAACAGTTACCTTTCAAAAGCACTCAGGATGAATTGCTGCTCTTACTCATCATATATTCTTCAAAGCACGTGCTAAATACTCTTGGTGAAACCTTGTCACCTCCCTCCCACTGCCTTCACCCCCCACCCATTCCCTGTTTAACTCAATGAGAGTTTTGTTGCTGAATTCAGAGAAACCAGGATTTCACTCCTTCTCATTAGAAGGTGGTCAGGCACCACAGGCTTTTGTTTGGCAAGATCTAGTTTTCATTTTATCCAAACTATCAGAGCTCCAGGAACAGGCAAGATCAACTTCCCAATGACTTCTGACCTTTCAGTCAACTACAGAATCATGGTCACTTAACTGTCAGGTATTCTTTAAATAATTTCTTCTTTAGATTTTAAGCAATAAGCGAAGACACTGGGACAAATTCCATTTCCAGTGGTCTTACCATAAATTTAAAGGTCCTGTATTTATACTAATGATAAGGTATTTGTCTTCAGTCCTCTCTTTGTGACAGAAATCATTACAGAGCCTGAAAATCTATGAAGTGAAATTAATTAATTAATTAATTCCTCAAATAACTTCTACATAGAATACAAGAAGTAAATACAACAACATCTCTATACACAGACTGTATCCAACTGTTTTGTACGCTAAGTTTTTCAGTGCTTAAGCTTTGTACATGAAGTAGGTAATTGTACAATTGTCAAATTTTCCTCATCTTGATTTTGAGAATCTTAGCCATAGAGGTGGCTCATCAGAGCCTTTTAAGTCACTAAGACAAACTAGCTGTTTTATACAGAGGGTAAATCAGTTAGTGATTTCATAGCCATTTCACTTCCAGAAGTGTCATATATGCAAGTGGGTGAGGCCACCCACTTGGTCCAGTGTTGTGGTCTGGTTGCTCAGTTGGAAAAAGCAGTATAAAGTCAGCTTTTGGCTTCCGTCAGTGCATCCAGATGATTTCAATTTGTTAGGATTCCACTAGAGTGGTCAGCATTACTTTGACAAAGCTGTGCCAACAGACAACTCTGCAGCTTTAGAATTTAAATACACACTGGGACTAAGCAGAGGTACAGAGCTTTCTGCTTTACAGCCCGTTACCCATATGGCTTCTTAAATTTGGGTCTACTAGGTAGCTCCCATACATGAGTGCTTATTATGTGGCTTACACACAATAAACACTTTACTTAGCTCAAGTTTCTACTGGTGAAGTAGGAAAAGATTATGACAATAGCTGTACCTTAGGGAACCATACATTGAGTTCATTTTTAAGTACAGTTCAAGCTCCTGAAACTTACAGTTACATAAGAGTGAACTTGTCCATTTGCAGCCAAATCAGTGTCAAAAAAAATGGACACTACCATTTTTATGCTTATTTCTAAGTAATTTAATTTGTGTATGGTGGGCAGCATAGCAGAGGCCATTCTCTTTTTCAGCTTGTGTTTGGCAGCCCTACCTTTGAGCACAGAAAGTCCTTAGGATCATATGAGATTATCTACTGATAACAAAAAAAGTTTAAGCATTGAAAAGGTGCTCCTTGATTTTTTTTGATAAAGTATATCGTAAAAGAGATGTGGTAAAAGAGAGGAAAGAGTCTTGGCACTTCTTATGTTCCTGGTGTTCAGCAAGTTAACCATCAGTATGAATCCAACTTCATATTAGCAAGAATTTCATGTTATCAGAGTTTCCATGCACTGATTTCTATTTTGTTAGAGAGATGGTGTGTGGAGAACAAATAGAATCTCCTTCTAGACATTCTGACTGTTGTATAGGTTGTTAAATCATCATCAGAATTAAGTGTTTTAAAAGTATATGGGATTGAGACTACAGTGCATGATATATAAGAAACATTTCTTAGCTAAGTACTGTATGTACTTGGAAAAGCAAATAACGTTGCAGATGCCACTGATTAACTCATTACCTGCAACAGAATTTCCAGGTTGGAATCCTCCAAGAACCAGTTTACTATGCAAAAATGATAGCAAATGCCCTTCTTTTTACTTCGTTGTCTTGTCCTTCTTCACCAGAACATGTAAAAGATGACTTATAGGAAGTGAGATGTTTTTACAACAAAGTCTAATATACAAGGTAGGTGCCTGGACCGAGACAAAGAGCATTTTATGACACTCCATTTCCAGCAGTCAGGGAATAAACCCATCAACTAATAGTATCCTGACTGGTAGGCATACACATTCTTTCCTGTTTTTTATTAAATTTATGGACTTCCTGAGCCAAATATGAATCGTAAGTTTACAGAACTGCTAAAGGCTTGGAACATCTTACAGGCCTGACATTGAGCTGATGGTCTACCCAAGTTAATAGAGGCCCGATAAGTAATATTAATGGATTTTGCTCCCAGTAAAAACTTGACCTATTTAAAAATAGGAAGTCAGGATCATCTGTGTCATTTAAAGTCCATTTTGGAAGATATAAACAATAAGTAACTGACATTACTATGAAGAACTGGCTATTGTATGCAACAGCAGAAAGGACCAAGCAGACAGTACTTCTCTTGACTCAGCATATATCAAGCCAAATGTCCCAAAACTGGGACAGTCAAAGCTATTACAGTCGAAAGTCTTATGAACAGAACTAGAAACTGAGGTTTATGAAATCTATAGCTTCTCTTTAATCTTCCCAGAATTAACTGGTTTCAGGATCTGAAACTCTGCCACTGGTAGAACATATACAAAGAACAAAGCATGAACCACAATAAATACAAGAAAATCACAGGCTACAAGGTAAAAAAGTTCTCTTTCCAGCACTGCAGAAACCAAATAAAGAAGCTATACCCTTACACAGTAAGTCAAAGATACAAGACCAAGCATCATCCTTCACATAGACATGGAAACTAACAGATATGAAGTTCAACTCAAACACAAAGCAAGTTTTTTTTGAAAGCCAAGAATATTACTCTAAGCAACTAACAACTCCTACAAACTACTGTAAGAGTTAAAATCTCTACATTCCCAAGTGATTCACAAAAGATCAGAAGTGCCTTTGTATTCATCTGAGAGCAAAGGTGCTCATCCTTTCTGAAGTTCTTGAGCACTGTGTATCTATGCTTACTGTGTCAAAACCATTCAATAAAGAAAAAAATGGTAATCTGATTTTTTAAAATAAAAAGACAAACTCAGCCTACGTTTCATCAGCAAAGTAAGATTTTATTCCAAGTGTTCTCATCTCACTGGAACTAAAGAGACACCAGCTGCATAGGAAAACATGCTTAAAGAAAGATCATTTTGGAAAAACTTTAAATATCCCTAGATCCTTTCCACCTTGTTATGCCTATTTAAATGAGCAGTAATATATCAAATTTGAACTCTTAGAATAAACATCTGAACAATGTAATTACATCTGAACAATGTAATTAGCATACAAGTAATCTCAGGCCAAGATTTAGTTTTTGGAATATTTGCTACCATTGTACCACACACGTTACTACCGGGAGTAACAACTATGCACCATTAGGCATTTTTGTATTTCAGTCTCCAAACATGAGAAGTAAATGAGGTATTTTGCACAAAATAAAAATGTACAATGCCTAATAGTAGTACATCCAGGCTTAGCTTAGGAAATGATCTAATAGCTAACACAGGCCATTCTCCCACCTCAGACTTTGTGAAAGCACTGAACCCCAGCTAA
Source organism: Oxyura jamaicensis (assembly GCF_011077185.1). Classification (NCBI taxonomy): domain Eukaryota; kingdom Metazoa; phylum Chordata; class Aves; order Anseriformes; family Anatidae; genus Oxyura; species Oxyura jamaicensis. The sequence goes on along the minus strand of NC_048897.1, from coordinate 59,972,611 downwards.
TGCTTCATCCAAACACATCTGATCTACTTTTTGGCAGCAAGCCCTTAGAACAATGGCCTTACTCCACTTTTTTTTTTTTCTTTTTTCTCACTGTGGACAGAAGTAATTTTCTACAGTTTTAGTATTCATGCTAACAGAACTAAGTTAGTTTTAGTTGCAATTCAATACCATTCTATTTAAATGGAAAAGGAACATATAACTTTTAAAGTATCTAGTCTTGATCTAACAGAGTGTCTAGATTTAAAGAAGATTGTGAAGGTGCTAACCCAGGGTGTCTTTAAGGATCCTCTGATATGACATCCTGCAAACAACCTTATACCTGTGATCGAAACAAAGGGAGAGGTTTTCTTCTTTTACCTTCCACAAGATGGGGAGGGTACAGATGCTGTTACTAGGATTTGAAGTGAGAACATATCAGACAGAAGAATCTGAATCCAAAAAAAAAGCTATGCTGTTAAGCACAAGAGACTTCAAAGCCATCACAGAGAGAACATCCATCGCTAGGATACAAAAAGACTAAAAACAATTAGGACAATTAATTTGCGATTTACATCCAATAAAAACATATGTAGTAACAGGATAAATGATTGAAAACATAAGGGAGAGGAACTGAATCCAAACAGAACTTAAAGAAAAAAAATCAGATGTTTAAAACTGCACCTTTATCTGAAAGTTATAGTGCAGACCAAACCTTAATGAAACACACACATTAAGCTTGTTTTCCAAAGTGTGTATTGTTGTTGTTTTTTTCACACAAATCCATCTACACAGACTTCATTATCAATACTATATATTTGGAGCTGGTTGAAAAAATTGTGTGATTTCTTGCCGCATACAAATCATATGCCTTGAAAAAGGATTAGCTGGATAACTCACAAGTCCCCTAGGGAAAATATGTTGTACAGACTATTCCTCATAAGTGGGGATTAATATCAAATCCCACAGGAAGTCATGCACTGCAGTGTTTGTTTTCATTTCATTTATATTTACTGGCAGTTTATACTGTTCTTTCAGCTTGTGTTAAACACTGCAGCATGACAGGTTTTTTCAGCACATGTAACGTCATGTCTTACATTTTGGCCATCTGAAAATATTTACTTGATATAATTGTTGTCCAGTGGATCTAACGAAATAACAGATAGTATAAACCTCAATTTAACCACATGGAATGTTTCTCCTTCTAGAATTTTTATGCTTAAAACATTTTCAAACTTAATACTGTATTGACGTGACAGCTGCTGCCACTGCTCACCATTAATCTCACTGTTGATGTTCTCACCCTCAAGCAGTCTTCATTCATTTTTTACTCTCATTAAACCCGGAAATTTTCTGTACATTCCCTATCACTTTAGCTTACGGTTTACTTTATGCCACTTCTGGCCAGGTCTAGTTACTCTTTTTGTACCTTTCCCCACATTTTTCAGAACTCAGTTCTTCCCTGCTGCATAACCAGCCTGTCCTTTGAAATCAGAAAACAAATTCTCATTGAAAGAATTGTGAAAAGGAAAGAATGTCATGCAAAACAGTGTTCAACACATCCCAGCACGGATGCTGCAAAGTCATTTTCCTCTTAAAAGACTCCAAACTGAAGGAATTGTTTGAGCTATCTATTCCAGTACTCTACCATCAGCTAATTTTAGACAATTTGTGGTAGGCATAAAAATAACAACAAAAAGGCAAGTAATTTTTACTATCAGTTTCCTCAGAACTCTCCCTTCAAAACTTGGCTGGATGAGAGCTGCAGCACCACTTGATCTAATTTCAAAGCTGGCCCTGCTTTGAGAGGAAAGGGAGAGACAGGGTGTGGACTAGATGATCTCAATAGAGCCCTTCCAACTGAAATTTTCTGATTCTTTTATTTTAACGATGGCTGCCCAATACCCAAAATGATATCTGTAATTATTAGTTCGTGATTAAAGCCATAGCAAAATGTCATTCATGTAGTTGTCATTCAGGTAAGAAAACCATGACATAACAACAGAGCTATGAGCCAAAATACGTATTACTGAGGTAAGATGAAAAGTCAAGTGTTATCCTATAGACCTTCTCAGAAATGAGAGGAAAAGAGGATAAGGTGATTGTTGAAACATATGGCTATGTTTCTATGTACAGTCTTTTGACATGGAAACCTTTCTAAAATGTGATTGTAGGAAGTGTGGAAGAAGAGCTTTGTTCATTCATTACTAAGAACCACAGAGATTGTGAAAGGACAATACTAACTGCTTTACCTACTAATAAATGCCAGTGTACTAGACAAATCTTCCGTTGCATTACCTGAGGCTCAATATTTGTAAATCTCTGTTTGACTTAGCAGTCTTATCTTTATGAAATACTCATACACATCAATTTACCTGAGCAGTGCAATGTTGTAACATCACATACACGACCCATGTTGTGTGTACATTTATTGTCTGAATTCTTCTAGGTTTAGTATTATCATCTTTTCAGATTCTTCAAATTAAATAAATTTTATTTCTCCGTTAATTGTCTTGACCTGCATTACTGAATACTGTCACTATTGTTATGCTGTACAAGAACCTGTTATTGCACATTTTGTATACATTGCATCTTCAGTCTCTCCAAAAAGAGAACATGGAGGGATGGAATAAACTGAAATAGACGTGATAGTTAACTGATGTTGTGCCATTATACAGAAAATGTCCTTGTATCAAAACAGAAGTCTAACTTTCCATCAAGTATGGCAAAAACACACAAAAGCCCTTGCCTAAGAAGATATAGTTCTAGGATATGTTAGTGCAACTCTGCTAAGTAGCATAGGGAGGGGAGATGGAAAGCAGTAACAAACTTTAGCATATGCTAACATCTTCTTAAGACTTTCTTTGGAAGTTGCCAGCACAGGCTACTTCTTTACCGAAAGGGTTGTTAGACACTGGAACGGGCTGCCCAGGGAAGTGGTGGAGTCACCATCCCTGGAGGTCTTCAACAGACGTTTAGATGTAGAGCTTAGGGATATGGTTTAGTGGGGACTGTTAGTGTTAGGTCAGAGGTTGGACTTGATGATCTTGAGGTCTCTTCCAACCTAGAAGATTCTGTGATTCTGTGGCTAAACCTCTCATTGCATGTAAGTGCAAAACATTGCTAGAAACATTAAAAACATCCTGTTCAATAAGATCATGTGTAAACCTTCCCTGCAGTGTTCTTCATTCCATGACTGCTTGTAAACCCTGGTAATATTTTATTTACTTCTTATTGTAATAATTTTATGGCAAAGAATAAGAAGAAATCCTTTATGATACCAGAGTTGGTCATCCATAGTCTCTCAGTGTGGCAAATACCCATTAAATGTGTCAAATGACTGATTAACTGAATTTAACGGGGTAAGGGAGGGAAGCAGGAAGGCTACAAAGAGAATGCTGCACTTGTCTGAGAAGTGGTTTGCATCTAAAATACTAGATGTTTCCTTTGACCAATCAATATTAGCATTACATGAAAGCCACCTACTAGTACTGGCAGTTTTTATTTGTTCCTTGCAGGTTTGATGTAGGGGCTTGGTGGTTTTGTTTTTGTTTGTTTGTTTTGTTTTGTGTGTGTGTTTTGTTGTTGTTGTTATTTTTAACAACTGGATTTTCCAGGAGCAATTTTAACCACAGTTCCTAGGCAGTAAGGAAAGAGTTGAATACAGGGTCAAGAAAATATATTAATCCATATACAAATTGTCAAAATACCTGTTCCAATCCCATAAAGACAGGTAAAGAGTATTCAAGCTTTGATATTCTTTATGAAGTAATCAGTATTAATTGTTCTGTTCCGATTTTAATTATATACCATTGCCTTCCGGAGAGGACACTACTAGAAGTATAGCTGTCAGATGGAAATTAACTTGCTAGTAGATGACCACATACTTCATGAATTATACATGAAACTTTGTCTCTCGGCGACTGTTGCTAAACGACTCTTTCATCATTCTTATGTTTAAACAAACCACAATAGTTTCTAAGTAAGTCTGATCAGCAGTAAGGAGATCATGATAAAATGCTAAGAATGATTTCTAAAATAGTGTTTGAGGCACATTTCATATTGATATGCTTCGCTGTAATTTGGGTCATGTTCCTCTGCTCTTAGTTGTTAGCAGAATGATGGGCAGGCCACTGCATTCACTTTCAAATACAACATTGATAGCTGGATTTACATTTCTTTTTAAGACTCAGCTTTTGCAAACAAGCTTTAGATTTCAGACATAATTCTGTTATTCAAATGGGAGACGAGTTTGATAGCTATGCTAATCACTTTTATCTGAGAAAACATAACTAATAGCTTGGTTTACATTTGCTTACATTTATGAGCATAATTTTAGTACATAATTTTATTGCTCTATAAAACATAATACTGCATTAGTCCGCTCTTAAAAAAAAAAAAAAAGTTACCTTCGAGTGATTTGCACTTAAACCTTCACACTACATTTAAATGACAGTATCATTTAAAAATTTTAACCTTTAAAAATCAATTAAAAAACAACAACTCATATAACAATTAATCCTACATGGCTATTTTCTGTAGAGATAATATTCAGTGAATGTATTTAAGGTAGTCATAGCAGCATTGATCACAGGACTGTTTTAAGTCAGTTCTTCTCATGTATAAATTGGACTGAATGAAGATAATTTGTTCCTACATTGCATGAAAGGAATCTCTTAAAATTCTCCATTGCTGTATACATTAAGAAATTATGTGGAAGAAAAGAGGAATGATCCACACAATCACTTTTTTGCATTCAGTGTTTTCAGCACTGGAAACTGAAAAGGAAATAATGCCTTACATTTTAAAAGGGTCAGTTATTACTTTCAGTGGCCCATAAAAATTAAGAAAATACGCTCAAAAGAACTCCATTTTGTAGTATTGTACTTAACATTTCCTCTTGGAATCGTCATGGCTAATAATGATATGAGAACTATTTTCCAGGATGCAACTATGCCAATTGATACAGCATAGTGATCTTATTACTAATAATACTCTGCACACATGTAGCACCTTCCTCTGAGAATTTGAAAATACATTTACAAATTTAACCTTACCATTCCCTTGGAGACTGAAAAAGTGATGTGTAGAAATGCTAGACTCCCTGCGAAACCAAGAAATTATCTATGACAGGACATGGATTTTCATGTGGCTCTCATTTTCTAGTCAGTCTTCTAAATAGTCTCTAAATAGTCAATTAAATAGTCTTAAATATTCAACAATTGGCCTTGCAATTGCATGCTGAATGTAATGTAATTTTTCTTCCTCACCAAGCCCCTTCTCCTCCACAGTAGGTTTTCTTCTGCAGTATGGATTATTGCCAAATTAATACCCCTGTGCCTACAAATAGATATCCAGGAAATTAACCTTAGCTACCAAGTCCACGGACTTTGTATCTTAAAGGTAACCACAGGCATATTAAGGGGATATTTTGTATTCCCTAACATTACAGGAACATTGTTTTGAAATGGCTTCTCTGCTTACTGACTGCAAATTAAATTATACTACTAAGCTAAATTCTTGGTACTTGATTTGATAGGTTTTTTGTTATTTGATTTTACAAGATCTTGGTAACTATTGTATACTTCATATGATATATTATTGCATTAAGAATACAAAAAAAAGCCATATTGGTATTACAGCTATTCTATGACATTTGCAGACTCTTGTCTAGTTGAGATTTTGACAAATATGCATGTCAAAACCAGAAACCTTTTTGCTAAATTGAGCTAAGCACAACTGAACAGAACCTTTTTGCATTGTACTGTAGTACCATGCATTCATAGTAAGGACAATGGGAAAGCTACACATACTATTTTAGCTTAAGAATAATGCCTTTTCCCAAACTGAGTAAGAAAAGTTAAAATAGTGAGAATTTCTAGCCCAGAGAATATAAGCTGTAAATTGAAAACACCACATGCAAATACAGTTTACAATTCATTTTCGTAAACAATGTTGCCAGATCTCAATTTTATATAAATCTTCACTACTTCTGAGGAGACATAATGTGACCTAACTGTAGATGTCTAAAACTAAACTGCTTAGATCCTGCTAATGGTCTATTCAGTCCACATTGCTGTGGAATGTAGCACTTGCTGGAGATGCTTCTGTCTCCACTGTAAAGCCCAATTAGACTATTTTATTAGTCAATTTAGATGAATCCTCCTAATCCTTTCCTTTAAAAACGTAATTTCTTGATCATATCATTTCATATTAATTTTCTTTTTTTTTTTTTTTTTTAAGAGGAACATAAAGTTCATAGCCTCATGGTTACAAAAACAGCTTTCAAAACATGATTAAAAGTCAATTAAACATTGCAGAATGAAGAAAGCATCTGGAAAGGAACGCAAATAAATCATTTCAGTAAAAATGTGTAATTCTAAACTCATGCTATTGGTATTCAAATCCAAATACCTGGAATGCTGAATCTTATTTCAAATCTGTTATTACTAGTGATCTCAAAACTGTGCAAGGCAGGTGAAGAATAGCCTTGAGTATGACAGCACAGGGTAGAAAGTCTTGAGCAGGACAGAGCAGGAAATGGGCATTTTCAGTAGTACAGACATGAAAAAAAAAAAGATAGGTTTTTCTCTCCCTACAGAAGCATGAAATTCTCTAAGGAATTTCAAAGCAATGCAATGTAATTTTTAAGACCATATGTACACGTGTGGTGTAAATACTTGGCACTAATGATTTCTTTTTCCTGTTACATATGCATGAAGGGAGGGGAAAATGGAGCAATACATTCCCCCTGCAAAACTGGCTGCAGAGCCCAGTTAAACTGTTGGTGAAACATCCATTGTGCACTGAAGAATTTGGCTGTCCATTCACATTTCTTCTGCCACATAAGAATACAGCATACAGAATTTGTCCTTAACCATAATATATTAGGAAGAATTGTGACGGATTCCATGTAAATTTGATGTGAGAGGAAACCAGGACTCAGTAATTGTATTTGCACGATTTTGTTTGTACTTATTCCAATTTAATACTAGACATTTATGATTTAGGAATAAAGCAGTAGCCCTTTCCTTCTATGGTCATACAGTAGTGGTCATTGTTAACGTTATTGAGGACATTTTTAATGACCTCAGCCGCCACAAGGACACCACCCATAAAAAAGGCATATCAAAAAAGCTGATATTAAGAAGAAGGGCTCACATATATTCTTACACCAAACTTCTATCTTTCACATGCATACACACACACTAACCCCTTATATAAGGTAGTATTAAATTTATACACACATGCACATTTGAAGTCCAGAAAATTCCAGCACAAAATGAAAAGCTTCAGTTTTACATTGAGGTTTCCCTACCCATGAAAAAAGAGGTGACTAAATTTTTTAGATGGGGAAGCTCTACTGACACAAGGATACACCCACGTTTGACTTGTTGGACACCTTTCCTTCACTTACCACACCAAACAATTAATCTTGGAGAACAGAGTATCGTAGTAACACACATCAGCAAAAAGCCAAGAAATTCCAATTCAAAATTGATATTCTGGCATTAATTCACATCACTGTGTGCAAAATGAAGTAGTGCTGAGGGTGTTACAGTTGGATAAAGGCCAGAAATAAGGGCAAAATATCATCTTTAAATTCCAGTTTACTTCAAGCAAGTTCTGTACCAATTCCAAAATCACCAAAATTGTACTTGCTGTTTTGTGATTGACATTGCCTCATTAAAAATTAGCCTTATTTCCTCAGGCATTTTATTTGATTGAAGGCTGAAATCCTCAAAAAACTGAAAATATCTTTCTCTTCAGTGCAACATCTTCAGTGAACAATGCTTCTCAATACTACTACCTTTCACCACTGTTAGCTGTTTTAAATATCCATAATTAGGCATGTCTATATTAGTAATTGTTAATTAAGACATTTTCAATTTTTATTAGTAATGCTGGAATCCATATGTAAGGAGCAAGCCAGATGCAACCTCACTGAGCAATTTCCACAATTATGCAAATCAAATTATTTTGTTTAGTTACCACATAAATGGCTTTACGTTGAGAATATTGGTGACACCATTTAGCACTGAAACTATAGGAGCTCAGGGTGGGAGGCACGCACACAGCTCTGCTTTTTACATGGTGGAAATTATTACCGTGGAAACATGGCCTACTGTTGTAGCCACTCAGCAAGTCTTACTTAACAGTTCACAGAAAAATGTATTACAAACCAAAGACTGAGTTTTTAGGTTTTAGTCTTCACATTGTCCTCAGTGGGGATTATCGATCACTCTCAAATTGATTTAACATACGAACTTGTAATAGACCAACACTTTATGGAGATGACAGAGGCCTGGGGAGGTCAAATGTTAGTGCCCAAAATAATTACAGTTGCACACTTGCATTCACCTGAGAAAATAAAATTATTCTATTTCTGAACGTGAAAGATAAGGTATGGCATTGCACAAGACTGGCAGCAAGATTACATAGTAAGTCTATACCAGATTTGGGACTACAGTCTCACCTAAAGCAAAGGTCCCAGAACCGCATTCACCTTTTTGTTGTTGTTTTGGTTTTGATTTTCTCCATTTCGTTTTTTTTTTTTTTTTTTTTCCCTAAGTTATCTCTTAAATTCATTCTTGTGTAACATTTTTATCACTTAAAAATAATTAGACTTGTCAAGATAATAAAAACAGCATGTCTTCTGTCACTCTAACTTTCTCTTATACTCCATTTTGTAACTGTGATAAAAACTTTCAGACACACTCTGAAGTTCAAAATGGATGCACTGCTAGCCCTTGAACATAACAGCATGATATAATATTGACAGAATATCTAGTTCACTTAGCAGTTAATAGTTAATTCATTTCTGTAAGAACTAGGTTCATGTCCAGATGACGATGAAGCTTCCAGTCAGATAAAAGTGAACAGCAACTTGAGTATAATATGAACGTAAGAAAATTAAAGAAAAAGGAAATTGATAAAGCCATTTTGACCATGATGGTCCATCTAATTATTTCCTAAATGGGAAAATGCTTTTGCCTTACCTGGTTGGCCACTCTGCACATTCAGCATGAAAAATGTGTCCTGACATCTGTTCTGAATTTTCATTTTATTTCCATGTATGCTCCTTTGTCCTGTCATCTGTGTCAGCCTGAAAACAACAACATGAAATGACAGGTTCTAATCACCTAAATGTTGAAAATTGTCCTTTTTTTTTTTTTCTTAAGAAAAGGTTTCAGTGGTATACTGTTTCCTCTGTCTCAGTTAAGCGTCTTCTAATTGCAGTCATGTTACAAAGCTCAGTAATACAGAACCAAACAGAGGTTTCTAACTGAGAAAATGTGGGCAGCAAGACACAAAGAACAAAATTCAGATTTACAGAGTGGAAAATGGGTTCATTGGAAACATTGATTACCCTCCCCTTTCTACCAAACAAAACAATTTCTAGCATGAACACTTATTTGTGGGTCTGTCTCGCATTTCTTAATTGTCCATTACAATTATTCCTATCACTCTCCTGGCACTGACACAAAGAGTTTCCATAGCCTGAAAAGAGGCTGCAGTTAAGAGTTATCCTATCTCAGGATAACTTCCATGTGCTAGAGTCCACATGTGTTTCAAGCCCAGGTTGGATGAGGCCCTGTGCAACCTGATCTAGTGGGTGGCATCCCTTCCCATGGCGGTGGGGTTGGAACTAGATGATCTTTACGGTCCCTTCCAACCCGAGCCATTCTATGATTCTGCGAGTCCTTCGGCATTAACTCTATACCAACAGAGTGAGCAAGACAGTGACTGCTTCAGAAACTTTGCAGCTTCACTGTAGGATCTATGTGCTTGGTTTGGTTCACATCCCTGGGAGCACGTAGAGACTAAAAGCAGCTAAGTGCATGGATAATTCCCAGTGGTTTAAAATAGGGAGGATTCCAAATATTGGTCATTCTTGTGACAAGCAAATAAGGTTTGCAGAGTTGTCAGTCAGTCTGTTTTGAAGATCAAGTGAGCATCTTGTCAGACATCCACTATAAGGAGAGGAAGGCTCAAATATGCAGACCATCATCCCAGTCTTAGGCAATTGGTTTTGCAGTCCATGTTAATATATGGATACATGTACAGGGCTTAAATCAGCAAGTTTTTCTACTGAACTGAGGCTGGCATACTGGCCAGCTTGCGATAACATTTCATCAAGAAACGGAACCCTGTTTGTACCTTTCTCCAAACTCAAGATTGACCCTTGAGTGAAGTCAGGGCTTAGCTCTGTCCTTTTTTTTCTTTTTATTCACAAAAAAGCTAAACAAGCTTAACATGAGATCTGGTGACTAGTACCAATTTCAGCTAATCCACTTGGTTGCCGACTAGTTATGAAAACATCGATAATATTCTCTGATATGAAATAAGCCTATAAAATATAGGCTATTTGCTAATCTCACAAGCCAAATCCACATAAGTATCTTCTAGGCCTGATTTAATGAAAAATGTTTCACACACAGTATATAAATTATCTTCTACCCAGTAGCTAACAGCACCATTATTTTACTTCCCACAAATGAAATATGGGTATCTGGAAGGCTTCTTTTTTAATCCTGTAAGAAAACTGATGTAATGTTTGTAGCTGGAATTTGCATCTAGCATAACAATAGCTATCATTGTGCTACTTTGCTGCATGGAGAAGCATATCTGAGTGCAGGCTCAGATTTCTCCTTTCATCTTCTTGCATCCTCTCCAACAGTAAGTTTTAGGCCCCAGTCCTAAGAAAAGATTTTTGCCAACTATCTCTTCACCCATATAGTGCCTCACAAAGGTCAGAGGACCTTTATGGATGATGCACAAATCTCCCAATTTGAGTTTATTACTGAAGAAGGCAATAGTGAGGGTTTTTATCCTCTAACAGCGTTGATCCACATTTTCCAGTAAGTCCTGCAGACTTGCAGGTTTTCACTTACTCCAGCCTCAGGCCTGGCAAATTAATTTATTCTAACCTTAGGTATAAACATGTCAGCACTGCAAGTAATGTCCTCTGTGTCTGCAGTTATGGAATTGTTGCTGTACTGGAATTGCAATACTTCATACAAGTTTAAAGACTAACATTACATATTGGGCACAGCTGGCGGTCCCATCTGATGATTTGACCAACACTGGTTAGATACAAATTCCTTTAAATACACGACGACATTAAGAGTCAGACTTCAAGGTTTTATTTGTTGGTGGTGGTTTAGGTTTGGTTTTGCTTGTTTATTTGCTTTTAATACCTAGAATAGGGCATCCTTCGGTAGGAGTCTGCACAGCCAAAACTGGTGATGCAGAAATATGCATAAGTAAAAAGCAAAGTAGGAAGAACAGCTAGGATCTGAGTCAAAATGTGTCCATTTCAGAACTAGATAGGCTTTACCTTAACTGCCTGACCTGCTTAATTTGTACTAAAATTCACTGTATTCACTGTATTTTCTGATTATTAAAAGGCAGAATGTTTATTTAATTTCATATTATTTCAATGCATTGCTAAATAGAACAGACAAAGCATAGCTTTGACCTGGATCTAAATGGAAACTAAATTAACATCTCTATTTTTGAGATTTTGCCAAAGCCTACTGAACTCAGTGGGTGTTTTTTCACAAACCTCACTGAGTTTTGGATCAGGCCCTATAAGAAAAAAATCATTTAAAACCAGGAAAAACTTTTATTTTCTTCTTCACTGTATCTTATTTTTGGAATGTTCTTATAGTGGTTCACTCAGGAAGGAGCCATTTCTCAGCACAGGAAAGGCAGAAGGAAACAGTTTCATTAATTGCAAAACTCACCCAGTTTTTGATAGAGGCTCCACTTTTGTCATGAATTTACATATCTTTGGAGTACAGTCCCCAGAGACTAAAAATAAAAGGTGTCAAAGTTGCTACTGAGCTAGGGATTTACTCACAAAAATAGTACAGTGAAAACTTTAGTCTGTGTGTAACAATGAAAAGTTAATGCAAATGGTCATTGACTTCATTATAGAAACCTTTGGCAACAACTTTTCCAGACTCATGTTAAGCCTTGAGAGAGAAATGTTTCAGCACATAACCACTTAATCATTTATATGAATGAAAATGAGTGCAAACAGAATGCTGAGATGGCTTTAAGATCACCTCTTTTTTCTTGTATGGAATACCCGCTATAATTACATTTTGCTTGTCAGTTCATAAATTTTGCTTATTACAAAACAGGCATTATTGATTGCTTTTTAAAAGTACTAAAACTAAGCTAAGAGCAGTAGATCTCTCAGCAAATTCAAAACATACTATCTTCCAAACTAATCACTGGCAAAGGGACTGTGGAAAAACTATCCAAGTTTATTGTAAGCCCAATGAAAAAAAAAAAAAAAAAAAAAA
>NC_048897.1:59956718-59960218 GCF_011077185.1 Oxyura jamaicensis | reverse complement strand
AAAAAAAAAAAAAAAAAAAAAAAAAAAAAAAAGAAAAAGAAAAAGATAAACTTATTTGGCAAAGCCAGACACTTTCAAAGCCAACATCCTGTAATTGTTTCCTCATTTGGCCTGGCAGCTTAAACAAGGATAAAAAGAGAAGAAGAAAAAAAAAAAAAAAAAAAAAGGCAAAATGCTAAAATTTTCAGAAAGAAATAAATGGAGGGGAACAAAGAAATCAAGGTATTTGTCTCCTTTATGTTAAATGAATATGTAAATGACATTTTGCTCCTTTTGTTCTGCTTTTAGATAGGATTCAACAAAATGAAATGAAGGTAATTCTCTAGTCTTGTGGGAAAAAGTCTGAATTTAGAACTTTCTTGGTTTGAATTACTGCAAACAGCAGACATGCTAACACAGGTTGACCCTAGCAATGCAGAAGAGCCAAAGCGATAGCAGGCAACATAAGAAGACTTGGCCTCTTTGAGATCAGTTGATTAAACATCTCCAAGTGAGATTAATACACACTAGGAACATCCTCATTTAGAACCAGTAAGAAATAAAAGAGATCAGAAGGGATTTAGAGCTGCCATTCTCATTAAAATAAGGTTAGAGGCTGACATCTACAAATAGTTATTGGAGAGCGAGGAGAAGTCCTATAAAAAAAAGAAATTAACAATGTTTGCTATTGGATTAAATCTAAACAATCTCTGAACATACTTTTACTTCTTTTACTGCTGTATTGTTGCCAGTCCTGAGCTAACACTGAAAAAAAAACATGAGGTAGCTACTGATCTGGCTGGGAAACAATGTTCTATTCAAAGCTAGTATCTGTTCTAAATATCAAGCAACAAAATTAACCGTCCTCTGTAAAAAGAAGGAAAAAAAAGAACATTTATGTCAATGTCAAGCCAGGAAAGAAATTTTGTATTAACCTAAGAAGTTAGCAAAATGGAATACATAAACGTATTTGTAAAGTGGAAATAATTTAAGAACCTAACCTTTTAAATATCTTAACAGTCCACTTGGCTACACTTGGATTTAGGAAGCAATATTTCACATGCAGCAGTAGACTTTTTTTTTTTTCTCTACAGTTTTAAATCCAAAGACAGGGCTGTATTCCATCAAAAAATGACAACAGCAACCTTAATGCCACTGTGAAAGTACGAAATTTGACAGTAGTTAGAAAATGGCCAGATAATAAGGCCATGATGCAACAGATATGTTGAGGGCAGCTGTGTTTGGAACAGTTACATGCATGAAAGAAACCACTGACACGTGGTCCCAGTGTTAGTTGAGTGACAGCTAGAAAAGCCTTTAGTCACTAAGCTTTTAGGCACACCAAAGCAAATTCTGTGGAATTATCTGTGAAACCTATTATAACAGCATGTATGAAAAATGCCTTTGTGGCATTGGTCTGGTAAGAAAGAAAAAGAATAAAAATGGCAGACTTGGGCTAGCACTCTTACCTTTTGCACCACACTGGTGATCTGAAGAGACTACAAGGTATGCTTATGAGGTATCTGATAGCTGTGTAATGCACGTAAATGATATTCTGATAAACCACTACTGAAATCAGAAACAATCTCTCTATATTTTCCATGTTAGCAATCAAACACAAATTTCCCAATATGTAGACTAGTACGAAACCCCATTTTCTCAGGATGCAACATGGAACTATGTATCTGGACTGAGAATACCCTAGAAATAAACAGCAGGAATGTGCTGGGAGGCAGGTCCCGGTCTGCTTTGTGGACCGCATGCCTAGATTTTGCTTCCCTGGCAACTAAGGCGCAGGGGACTGGAACTCACATGTTCCCAGAAAGCTCAAGAGACCTGAGGTCTCTCCCCTGCTTTACCTCCAACCTGCCGTCAAGTGGACAGGGGTGGTAGAAAGAAAGAAGAAATCAGTCTTCCAGCTATTCAGTTGTTTCCCCTGTGAAGACCCTTCAGCTACAGAGTGACGGACAAAGCAAATTGGAAATTCAACTTGCTTTTCATGTTCTTTGTGACACCGAATTAGAGCAAAGTGTTGACTGTTGGGAAATCTACCTCCTGACAAAGTTTATGGGCCAGATTCATTGATGAGCTGTGGCTGCACATGGGTGGAAAGGAGCCTACTGTCCAAAAGATACATGAGATAAGGTTCTTCCTCGTAATGGTAGTTCTGGCTTTGCTACGACTTGGTATTTTCTATTATTTCACATGGTGTCTACCCATCTCACAATTATGATGCACAGTCACATTTCTGTAATGGTTCTCCATCTTGTACCACATAAAAAACTTTAGTAATTCCAGTAAGATTAGATATATTTTTATACTTGAGGAACTTAGTCAAATTATCAAAGAAGGTCATAAAACTAGTCTGTCGCCATCCCATTTCAATTAATATTGCTAACTAACCTTTCTTTAAAAATTCATGCATAAGTTGACTTAGGGGTTTGTACATAAATACAGACACCATGTTTGTTATTCTCCATCTTAAATACAGACACCATGGTTTGTTATACTCCAACCATTTGCAGCCATTCACAGGTGTATTACAAGCCCTTGAAAATCAACTTGCAGCTTTATTTCTTTCAGTGTTCTGCTGTGAAGCACATCTAGTTCTCCCAGTCTAAGCATATCCAGCTTTTCCAATCTTATTTCCACTTTGGTTAAGGTGGTTTCTATCTCTATACTGTTATTCCCTATTTATTTTGCCTTCATCTCCATATTATGCTACTTCCTTCTAATTGTTATCATTTCCAACTTCATAAATCCTGCTCTACATAGGATATTATTGTAGGAATGTTTGATACACATCCATTAATTACATTCTGCAAAACATTATGAAAAAAAAAAATTGCAAGCAAACAGGAAATGTGAAACAGCTTTACTGCAAACATTGAGAAAACACCACAAAATCTTTTGTCTTCCTAATTGTCACCTGCCAACAGAGCAAGTTCCTCTTCGTGATTCAGAGAAGAGATTCTGAGAAGAGAAGCTTAGACTGCCAATATCACAAAGAACAACACTGTCCAGCAAATGTGTCATAACCGCAGCAGTTCTCAGGTTGTTTTGTGTAAGTATCTCAATGTCTCAGGGATCTTCTTATACCTACAGCTATCATATCATATAATTGTGCTCAAGTCAGCACATTCTGGGACATTCTAAGTGCCATATATAATGTCTCAGCTGCTAAGACTATAGAAGAGGGAAGTGTTTGTTTTTTTTTTTTTTGTTTGTTTTTTGTTTTTTTTTTTGGTTCTGTTTTGTTTTGGTCTTTGTTTTTTACTTGAGGATAGCATAGCATCATGTATACAAGGACAAATCCTGTTAAAACTTCATTCTTATTAGCTTGGTTAAAATAAGAGTATATTCACACATTTAAACATTTAATGTGAAATCAACATGTTAATTCTGTACTGTACATAGGATCTTATGTCATTCCCAAATTATTATGTTATTAACAAAGATCCTACTTTCTTCAATTGTGCTGAAAACCCAAAATGTTCCAAATGTCAACCAAAATCACTTTC
>NC_048897.1:59954771-59956708 GCF_011077185.1 Oxyura jamaicensis | reverse complement strand
CCCATATATACTATTTTCACAACACTTTTCCCCATATATACTATTTTTACATTTTTTTAATATACACTATTTTTTTTTGCAATAGACAAAGTTAGCAGAATCATCTATATTATACTTCATTACAAAGCTGATGGAATTTTCACAGAATGATTCCTCAAGTAAATAAGTAAATTAGACAAAGTATATAAAAGAAAGAAATACCAGGTCACACTAATATATTAGAGTAAGTATGACTAAGATAAGTACAAATACTCGACTAAAAGATGTGAAAGCTAGAATATAACACATTTCACAAAAGGAAAGATTCACCTCATCCATTTTGAGAATCATCTTGATAAAAAAGTCTGTTCTTAACTGAGAAGCTAGTTCATTAGATGAAAATCTAGGCACTGAACTCCAGATAAACAGAGCAAAATGTGTAGGAATTTGGTAAGTCTATGTTCTTTTTAAACCACTGAGCTTTGAAGTTTGAAGTCAAAGATGGAAATTCTCTTCTTCAGAAAGGTAGAGCATGAACATGAAAAAAACAAGAGTAATGAAAAACCAATAGTAAGCACCATAGCAGAAAGCGTGTTGTCGTCAGTCTGTCTAAGAAGACTTGTAAGATTTACCATGAATCAGCACTGAATGCCAAGCCTTAATGCAGTGTGTCAAGAATCTGTAGTAACCCCTGTGCAAAACTAAAAATCCAGTGAACAAACTGACTAGAAAAGTATTTAGCCCCTGACAGTAATGACAATTAGTGCCCTGGTGTTAAAAACAGAAATAAAAACATCTTACAGGGGAAAAATCTTACCAAAATGTGTATTTTGAGAGTTTGCTGTGATTGTTTAAAGCAGTCAGGCGATTCAGCTGGGAGATGGTGGGTGTCATGCTGAAAACAAATTACAGTTCTCCACCATGACACAATCTCTGGACTTTCAGCTAAGATGCTGAGTTTGTTATTCCAGGGGGTGCTGAACTGAATTCCCATAAACTAGAGTGGGATAAGCAAGATCTGATCTAAGTCACGGTTTCCGAATAGGCTCTACTTGGAACAGAACACAGGGATAAGAGAGCTTAGTTCTCAGACTGGTAAAAGGCTATTCCAGTTGACAGAGATTATGTTAACAGCTTCTGTGCTGGAAGTTTGGCATAAAGGCTTTAGGGAAGCTGTCTCTTTGCTTTCATTCATATTTCATATGTATGATATGTATACACAGAGAACACTGTATGTATTAGCCTGTGATTTTTTTGTCACAATCATGGTCATCACACTATATATGTAAGTAGTCGTGACATAAAAGGAACATTTCAAATCTTATTTAATAGTCTCCATTCTTATATTCTGGCAAGAAGATCTGAGGAACACTACCTTACCATGTTAAGCACTACCTTAGGACCTCACAGTGTTCTTTCTCATAAAGCAGATACCACTTCCAGCGCAAATACATGTGCATACAACTTCAGTGTTAGCTGTCAGTAGGTACTCAAGCATGAAAAGTTAACATTTGCTTTCTATCAGGATTCATGTGACTAGTGCTCAGTGGCTTGAGTGCTGGAGAAAAGTGAGTACAGAAGGTCCTTGACACCAGAGTAATAAAGATTTTCAAGTTCAAATAAAACTTTACAGATGTTTTGGCATTCTCCCAGTACAATTTAAAGAAAATAACAACAAAATCAAGAAAGTAAGAAGGTAGTTAACTAATTATAAATGTTTTTCAGTTGCACCTCAGTGCAAAGCTTACTCCTTTGGTGGTTGACTGAAAGCCAGAACTAGCTAATGCTGCATTCTGTGATACTGAAGACATTGCTCAGTAGCAGTTCACCTATAAAATCCAGGATTCAAGGCTTGTTCAAGATTTGTTTACAACAGAAGATTTGCAGGATTTTAGAAGCCTATAAAAATAACTGGGTGATCCAGCAGCTGGGTGATCCAGCAGCTGGGTGATCCAGCA
>NC_048897.1:59954425-59954761 GCF_011077185.1 Oxyura jamaicensis | reverse complement strand
CTGGGTGATCCAGCAGCTGGGTGATCCAGCAGCTGGGTGATCCAGCACGGATTCAATAGTTTCCTTCCACTGACTTTCACAAATGCAACCCATGTCAGATCTCATCTAAAATTTAACCCACAGAAACCTGAAATAAATCCCCATGTTGAACCAGCTTTCCTTTTCAACTGTATAGAATTTTTTTACATTGCAAAAGAGCAAAATGATCTAGACAGATTTTTCTAAAAAACTGAAACGAAGCACAGTGAGATCCATAGCCTTGATAATTCCTTTCTTGATGCTTAATAGAAAAACAACTTGTTCATGTAAAAAAAAAAAAAAAAAAAAAAAAAAAAA